>NC_026002.2:32628878-32928878 GCF_000442705.2 Elaeis guineensis
TGCTGAAACGGTTCAGCATGGAAAATTTTAAGAAAAAATTATTGTTGCCCAGCTATGCAACCCAAGAGGGAGGGGGGGGGAAATTGGGTTCTAAAAATTTTAAACTTAACTTACAACTTATGAAGATTATTTAACAATATCAAGATAAGTAAGGAAGTGTAATTGATTCAAGGCTAATGGTTGAATACAAGAATGCAAGAGAATAAAGAATTCTAAAAGGAGAGCAATTAAGCACAACACAAACAAGAGGATTTATAGTGGTTTGTGCCAACCTTGCACCTACATCCACTCTCCAAGCTCCTACTTGAGAATTCCAATCCACTAAACTGTATCAACTGAATACACTCATCGGAAACCCGACTCTAGCTATCTCAAGTAGAACACTTATTTTTCGGGAGTACAAACTAACCCAATACAGTCCGATTCAAGGTTCGGATCAATCTTCCCACATTTTGGAACCCTTCCAAAACAAAAAATAACTCAAAAAGTATTACAATTAATTGTACAAAAAACAGATGAAGCTTCTTTAATGAGCGAATGAAGCTTTAAATACACTTTACTCAAATAGAAGAAAGCTCTTCTGATTTTCTCATGGTGTTGGAGACTTGAATGAGCACTGAGGAGTTGGTGAACTTGAATTAAAAGCTTCTTGAATGCTTTAAGTGGGCTCTCTTAGGGTTGAAAAGAAGCTTGAAGAACCTTTTCAAAAAACTCTTTCTGTTTTCATTCCCTCCTTAGTCCTTTTATAACTTCAAATAATGGAGAGTAATCTGGGCTGAAATAGAGCCGTTAGAGCACATTAAATGAGCATTAAATGCAATTGAAACGGTTAAAAACTAGCTGTTGCGAAACTTTTTCGTTACAGGATCGACTCATAGGTCGACTCATGCTCATGGGTCGACTCATAGGGTCGACCTCTGTGGAATAGAACAGAAAATGATACTATAATTTCGACCTGTAAAGCAGCAGAGGTTGACTCATAGGGTCGACTCATGCCAATGGGTCGACTCATAGGGTCGACTCACAGAGAGTGCTAGCCAAAATTTTAGTGTGCCGTTCAGCTCTTTAAGCCATGAGTCGACTCATGGGGTCGACTCAAAAATAAAAATCTAATTTTCTTGTAAAATATACTTCCAAAAATATTAAAATTTTCTCCAGTAGACTGCACGTCTTTTGTTCTTACTCTTGAGGCTTCTGAATCAGGTATTGATAAAAATTATGATTTTACCTCTGAAATATAATAAGTCTTTTTCCAAGCCAAGATCATTAGTAATCCCTCTCAAATGCTTTGTAATCATCAAAATTAATTCAAGGAGCAAACAATCTCTCCCTTTTTGAAGATGACAAAATAACTTGAGCAAAAGCATATATAAAGCATTGAACATGAATTTTAAATTTATAAAGATGCATCACTTAAATATCATAGCTAAGTATTGGAATGAAATACATCATAAGCAGTTTAAAGACAGATTTAAAATTTGCTATAAATTTAAAATTTGCTTATAAATTGAAATTTGCTTTATAATTTGAAATTTACTTATATAGTTCAATCTGTATTGCTCTTATTGCTCAATCTCGATTTCAATTTTTGGATTTTTGCTCAATCTCAATCTTAATGTTCAATCTTTACTGCTCTTATTGCTTTGCTCAATCTCATCAATCTTGATTCTCTACTTCTCCTTTTTGACAGCATCAAATTGAGATCTCTACTCTCTTTTTTTTTGAATATATTTTTATTCCTTCCTGTTGGTGCAAAAATCCGCCTGCGCCGGAGAAGCTGGAGTTGAGGAAGCCGCGGTCGCCGTCGGGACCTGCAAGGGAAGTCTAAACCGGAGGTGGAGTTGCTCCGGCAAGACCCTCCGACGCTCAAGTCAGTTCTCTGCCTCAACAAGAATGGAGTGCTCGAACGGAGAATTTAGCAGAGTTTTGAGATAAGGCAAAAGAGCTTAAGGAATAACGTATCTGAGTCCCCCCCTTTTATAGGCGGGGGAAGCAACGGACTGATGGCGACGTCTGCAACCGCCTGGTAGTGGCCGCCCATGGTCAGGAGAATTGATTGTGAAAGATAGTGGAGCAGACACGTGGCCATCATCATATCCCGCCACATAGGGCCTGCTGCAGGTAGTGGGGCGGCGTCCGTTACTGCTAGTTGTCAGCGAGTAGTGTGATCGTGCAGCACCTGCCGCAGGGAGCGGAGCAGCATCATAGCTGTCGACACAGCCTGTCAGAGAGTAGTGGGATCGTGCCGCACCTTTCGCAGGGGAGGTGGAGCCACGTGGAATCCGCTACAGGATCATGGCAGTTATTGTTATCTGCCAGGGGACACAGATCTGTTGATCAAGGCTCGGCAGTGGTCGGAGTTCGGCCTTTGCAGGAGTCCGGGAGGAGTCTGCCTGCGGTTGTGGTCGTTGGCGTCAGGGATGAGGCTCGGCTCCTTTAAGGCTCGGCTCTTTTAAGGCTCGGCTCTTTTAAGGCTCGGCTCTTTAAGCTCGGCAGTGGTCGGAGTTCGGCCTTTGCAGGAGTCCGGGAGGAGCTGCAACTGCTGTCGATGGTGGAGCCCGGCTCCCGTAGGAGTTCGGGCGGAGTCGTTTTGCTGTTGATGGAGGAGCCCGGCTCCCGCAGGAGTCCGGGCGGAGCCGTTCTGCTGTTGATGGAGGAGCCCGGCTCCCGTAGGAGTCCGGGCGGAGCCGTTCTGCTGTTGATGGAGGAGCCCGGCTCCCGTAGGAGTCCGGGCGGAGCCGTTCTGCTGTCGATTTCGGCTGCGGGTAATTTGTACCCAACACCAGTCCCCCTACTTCCGAGTTTGAATTTCAAGCGAAGGAAGTATGCAGAGAGGGATGTGCGTAGCCAGAATCGTCCCTTCGAATCCTGCGCACTGCCATCCCTATTTAATGCGCGCACGTCAGAGTCCGTTTTTCGGTGAAGGTGACTTGAAAAGTCTTTTCGGAACCCCCGCAGAAATGCGATCCCAAGCGTCGCTTTGCGGGAATTTGTGAGCGGTCAACCCTCGATGGCGGTGAAGGGGATAAGCGCGCCACGCGGCACACCTTAGTTGGCCTAGGAATACCCGCCGCCATAACTGCGCCAGGATCATCGGCTATTTAAACCCCTCGGCCCCTTCGTAGCTTCATTCTGGCGTTGTTCTTTCATCTGAGAGCCCTGCTTCTCTCGCTCCAGTCCTGTCCCCTTCCCTTAAACCATGTTATCTACTTGGGAGGCTGTCCTCGAGGGAGTTCTTAGGGTTTGGAGGAAGGAGAGAAGGAGAATGGCGGCCGGTGAGAATCTCCGTCGCTCTAGAGGGAGCCCAAGGAAGAATTCCTTCAACAACAGGGGTTTAATAACGGGGGCTGTCGGGGAAGCTATTCTGCCCGCGAATCTCGGGGCAGCAAGGTGGGGTGACACCGGTCAAGAGGGCAGAATAGACGTCACAAGCCATGACGGGATCCTTGACGCCGTCGGGGCCGAGAGACCAGAGACGGTCGGCGTTGACGGTGGGGCAGTAGAACTTGTTGCGGGGGCGGTGGAAGTAACGCATGCCGACCTTGCCGGAGCGTCTCGGGTGGCGGCCGTCGTTGCCTCCTCCGCCTCCGGGGATCTACCCCACCCCTTTCTGCCAAGGTTGGGACCTCGGGAACAGAATGAGGTGAGATGGCGAGAGCTGTTACACGCACTGGGCATGCGATTGAGAAGGACAGAGATGAGTTCGTAGCTCGGAGCGGTCTCCGTTCGTCCTGCCCGAACCTGCCCGCGATACTTGCGATGACGTGTATCTTCTTTTTTTCTGACCCACCGGGTCCTGTAATGTGTACTTCTGTTAAATGAAAAAGTGATTTCAGTACCTTGTTTGCATCTTGTGTTAAATAGTTGTCTGCCGGACTTCTTCGTTTTCCTTTCGTTCTCTTTGTCTGTGTTACGTTGTTCCAAGGTCGTCGTGACTTTTTCAGTTCATGTGGGGTCGTCATTTGCGAGCTCCTTTTCGGCTTTTGTGCCGTTCGGGGATACCCACTTGTCAAGTTCGCTCGGATTCTTCTCCGCTGAAGTCAGGGCCGAGTTCGGCCCCCTTGATAGTCCGAACGAGAAGCCCTCCGGGAGTTGGAGTAGCTCGATTCTCGTAAGAGCTAGGGCAGAGTTTTTCTGCAATCAAAGTCATAAGTAAAGTCTGGCTTCCGTAGAAGTCCGGACGGAGTTGTCCTGTAGCTGTCGTTGGTGGTGGAGCCCGGCTCCCGTAGGAGTCCGGGCGAAGCCTTTGTTGCTGTCGAGGCAGGGCCCGGCTCCCGTTGGAGCCCGGGCGAAGTTTTCTTTGCGGCGGAACCTGGCTCCCGTAGGAGTCCGGGCGAAGTTTTCCTGGCGTAGGGACCCGGCTCCCGTAGGAGTCCGGGTGAAGTCTTTTTTTTTTTTTTTTTTTTTTGCGGCGGAACCCGGCTCCCGTAGGAGTCCGGTGAAGTTTCCGCGGCGGATCCGAAGTCTTTCCGGCGGAACCCGGCTCCCGTAGGAGTCCGGTGAAGTCTTTGCGGCGGAACCCGGCTCCCGTAGGAGTCCGGGTGAAGTCTTCTCGCGGCGGAACCCGGCTCCCGTGGAGTCCGGGTGAAGTCTTCTCGGCGGCGGAACCCGGCTCCCGTAGGAGTCCGGGTGAAGTCTTCTCGGCGGCGGAACCCGGCTCCGTAGGAGTCTGGGTGAAGTCTTCTCGGCGGCGGAACCCGGCTCCGTAGGGTGGGGGTCTGGCGGGGAACCGGCTCCCGTAGGAGTCCGGGTGAAGTCTTCTTGGCGGCGAAACCCGGCTCCGTAGGAGTCCGGGCGGAGTTTTCCTGGCGTAGGGACCCGGCTCCCGTAGGAGTCCGGGTCTTCCACTTTGCTCATGTCAGGACGAGGTTCTTCCCCGTTCCTGACAGGGCTGCGGGGGCACATATGGGCGTTGCAAGGCCTCTCCCCCCATCCGGTCTAAAAGAACCGGGCCTTCGACTTTGCTCAAGTTAGGGCGAGGTTCTCCTCCTGTCCCTAACAGGGCTGTGGGGGCACATATGGGCGTTGTAAGGCCTCTCCCCCCATCCGGTCTAAAAGAACCGGGCCTTCGACTTTGCTCAAGTTAGGGTGAGGTTCTCCTCCTGTCCCTAACAGGGCTGTGGGGGCACATATGGGCGTTGTAAGGCCTCTCCCCCCATCCGGTCTAAAAGAACCGGGCCTTCGACTTTGCTCAAGTTAGGGCGAGGTTCTCCTCCTGTCCCTAACAGGGCTGTGGGGGCACATATGGGCGTTGTAAGGCCTCTCCCCCCATCCGGTCTAAAAGAACCGGGCCTTCGACTTTGCTCAAGTTAGGGCGAGGTTCTCCTCCTGTCCCTAACAGGGCTGTGGGGGCACATATGGGCGTTGTAAGGCCTCTCCCCCCATCCGGTCTAAAAGAACCGGGCCTTCGACTTTTATAAGGTTGCCCTCTCGTTCTTGATACCGCCTGCTTGAATTGTCCTAAGACAAATGGGCACGCATTTTTTGATTAGGACGAAATCACTGGTAGTACATCCGCAAGTTTTCTGAGCTCCACGGTCGCGGGAGGTCAGCTCCCCCGAGCTCCCTGAGATAATAAGTTCCAGGTCGGACTACTTCCTTGACCTCATAAGGTCCCTCCCAGTTTGGGGCAAGCTTCCCCTGGCTCTGAGGTTGTGAGACAGCAGCTCGTCGGAGCACTAGATCCCCTGCTTTGAATGCCTTGTTCTTCACTCGGGCGTTGTAATATCGGGCAACTTTCTGCTGTAGGCTGCCATTCGAACCTGAGCAATCTCCCGCCTTTCTTCCAGTAGGTCGAGGTTGGCTCTGAGACTTTGCGCGTTTTGGGGTTCGTCGAATGCCACGACTCGTGCCGACGGGAGCTTGAGCTCGATCGGGATGACGGCTTCCATACCAAAGGCTAGAGCAAAGGGAGTCTCTCCTGTAGGCAACCTCTGGGTGGTCCGATAAGCCCATAGTACATGATAAAGTTCGTCTGCCCAAGTCCCTTTTGCTCTTTCGAGCCTGGTCTTAATCCCCTGCAAAAGGGTTCTGTTTGTTACCTCGGTTTCGCCGTTCGCCTGAGGATGGGCCACTGATGTGAATTTGTGGGAGATGTTTAGGTCTTCACAGAATTCAGCAAATCTGGCTCCCGCGAATTGCCGTCCATTATCAGTGATGAGGGTTCTAGGTAAACCGAACCTGCACACGATCGATTTCCAGACGAAATCCTGCACTTTCGCTTCTGTGATCTTGGCCAGTGGCTCGGCCTCGACCCATTTGGTGAAGTAGTCGATCGCTACAAGGAGGAATTTCCTCTGACCAGACGCCATGGGAAAGGGGCCAAGAATATCCATTCTCCATTGCGCAAAAGGCCATGGGGCGCTCAAGGGTGTAAGCTCGGTAGCAGGTTGTCTCTGGACGTTGGCGTATCTCTGGCATCGATCACACTTTTTGACATATTCAATTGAATCATGGTGCATTGTTGGCCAGTAATACCCTTGGCGGAGTAGCTTGTGGGATAGAGACCTGGCACCTAAATGGCTTCCGCAAGCTCCCTCGTGCACTTCCCATAAAGCGTAGTCAGCTTCTGAGGGTCGGAGGCATCTCAAGAGAGGCAAGGAGTACGATCTTTTGTATAATTTGCCCTCATAAAGAATGTACCGGGAGGCTTGATTTCGGAGTTTCCGGGCTTCTTTCGCATCCTGGGGGAGAATCCCATCTCTAAGATAGGTTATTAGCGGGTCGACCCAGCTGGGCTCATGGTCGATCTCCATTACGAGTCGCGGCTCCTCCGTACTCGGATGCTTTAGAACTTCAAAGAGGACGCCTTTTGGCAATTCGGTCGGAACCGATGTCGCAGTTTGGAGAGAAGATCGGCTCTGGTGTTCTCCGACCGTGGAATTTGCCTGATGTCGAAATTGCCAAAGGCAGGGATGAACTCCTTCACCTTCTCAAATATTTGGCCATACTGTCCTCCCGTGCCTCAAAGCTCCCGCTGACCTGCCCTACCACAAGTTGGGAATCGCTGTGCACCCGGAGCTGACCTATTTCAAGCTCCTTAGCGATCCTCAACCCTGCGATCAGAGCTTCATACTCCGCTCCATTGTTCGTTGCGGGGAATTCGAAATGCAGAGCGTACTCCACAATGACTCCCTCCGGGCTGGTCAAGATCCGGCCTGCACCCGCGCCTGCCATGTTGGACGATCCGTCCACATGGAGGGTCCAAAAGTCATCGGACGAACTGGCTTCTTCGTCGGGGGAGTTCGGTTGAGTCCTCAGGTCGTCGATTTTGTTTTGCTCGGGTTCGGCCTCCTCGGGGATGGTGCATTCTACTATGAAATCCGCCAACACTTGGGCTTTTATCGCCGGTCTAGGCTTGTAGTTGATGTCGAATTCTGTGAGCTCGATGGCCCATTTCGCCATTCTTCCGGAGATATCAGCTCGGTGTAAAACCGCCTTGATCGATTGGTCGGTGAGTAACGTCACCGTGTGCCCTTGAAAGTAAGGTCGGAGTCTCCGGCTGCAATCAACAAGGCGTAGGTCAGTTTTTCTAATTTAGTATACCTGGTCTCGGCGTCCCTCAACACGCGACTAACGTAGTAGACCGGTCGCTGGACTTTCATTTCCTCCTTAATAAGGACGGCTGCAAGGGCTGTGGGAGAGACCGCCAGGTACAAAAATAATTCCTCCTTGGGCTCGGGCTTTGCCAGCAGCGGGGGTGAGCCAAGATAGCTTTTCAACTCTTCGAATGCCTGTTGGCATTCAGGGGTCCAACAGAAGTTTTTCGACTGCTTGAGAGTTTGAAAGAAGGGCAGACATCGCTCGGCCGACCTTGCGACAAAGCGATTGAGAGCCGCAACTCTTCCCGTGAGGCACTGAACCTCTTTGATCGATCTTGGGGCAATCATATTTTGGATGGCGCGGATTTTCTCCGGATTGGCCTCGATCCCGCGCCCTGATACCATGAAGCCCAGGAACTTCCCCGAGGTTACCCCAAAGGCGTATTTGGTTGGGTTCAGCTTCATTCTATACTTTCGAAGAGCGCCAAAGGTTTCTTCGAGGTCGGTGACATGATTCCCGGAAGACCTGCTTTTCACGAGCATATCGTCCACATAAACTTCCATATTTCGGCCGATTTGCTCCTTGAAGATTTTGTTCACCAGTCGTTGATAGGTTGCACCCGCGTTCTTGAGGCCGAATGGCATAACCCTGTAGCAGTAAAGGCCGCGATTAGTGATAAAAGCAGTCTTTTCTTCATCTTCCGATGTCATTCTAATCTGGTTATAGCCGGAGAATGCGTCCATGAAAGTGAGAAGCTCATGGCCCGAGGTAGCGTCCACCAGTTGGTCGATCCTGGGAAGGGGGTAGCTGTCCTTTGGGCAAGCTTTATTCAGCTTTTTGAAGTCGATATACATCCTCCACTTGCCGTTTGCTTTCTTGACCAAGACAACATTGGAGATCCATTCTGGATAATTGACCTCCTTGATGAATCCGGCCTTGAGAAGTTTATCCACTTCCTCGGCTATCGCCTTCTGCCTCTCCGGGGCATGACTCCGGATTTTTTCTTTTGTTGGCCGATGTTTAGGGTCGACCGCCAGATGATGTTCCATGACTTCCGTCTTAATCCCCGGCATATCCGTCGGGACCCATGCGAAAACGTCCGCATTCCTTCGGAGAAAATCCACGAGATGCATCCGCACCTCCTCCTCCAGGTTGGAGCCAATTAACACCACATGCTCCGCATTCCCATCATTCAAAGGAATTGGTATTAAGTCCTCGATCGGGCCGCCCCTCTCTTCAGTGAGGTCGTCGCGCGCATCCAACCCGTCGACTGGACAGAGGTCCGCTTGATCGCTTCTTTGCAGGGCAATATTGTAGCAGTGCCTGGCCAGCGCTTGGTCTCCCCGAACTTCTCCAATCCCCTTGTCAGTGGGAAACTTCAACTTCAAATGGTAGGTTGAAACAACGGCCCTAAGGGCATTGAGGCCGGGTCGGCCGAGAATTGCATTGTAGGCAGACGGCGCCTTTACCACCAGAAAATTCACCAGGACTCTGGACTGCTTTGGATGCTGACCAGCGGTCACAGTTAGAGCTATCATTCCTTCCGTCGGAACGGCGTCACCAGTAAACCCTATCAGGGGAGAGCACATCGGTCTTAGACGACCGCCAAGAGTGGCCATTCTCGAATAGGCACTGTAGAATAAGATGTCGGCCGAACTTCCGTTGTCGACGAGAATGCGACGGACATCATAATTTGCTATGTTCAAAGAAACTACGACCGCATCGTTATGAGGGAATTGGACTCCCTGGGCGTCTTCTTCAGTGAAGGCTATGGGCTCTTCAACTTTTTGCCGCTTGAGGGGTGCAGCTGATGTGCTGATTGCCTCCGGCCGGGATTCTCCCGAGATGACGTTGACGAAATCCGGCGAAGGCTGGTCATCCGGCCACCCTTTATCATCAACCATAACCGGAGGTAGTTGTGCGGAAACCTTACGGGAGGGCATCGGATGAGAAAAAGAGGATTGGGTGCCGGAAAAGATGGCCGGAAGCGGGTCCGTTGAGCGCTCCTTCAAGAACAAGGGTGCTGCGAAGACAGCCGCCCTTCCTCTAGCGCCAATCCAGTTGGTGCAAAAATCCACCTGTGTCGGAGAAGCTGGAGTTGAGGAAGCCGCGGTCGCCGCCGGGACCTGCAAGGGAAGTCTAAACCGGAGGTGGGGTTGCTCCGGCAAGATCCTCCGACGCTCAAGTCAGTTCTCTGCCTCAACAAGAATGGAGTGCTCGAACGGAGAATTTAGCAGAGTTTTTGAGATAAGACAAAAGAGCTTAAGGAATAACGTATCTGAGTCTCCCTCCTTTTATAGGCGGGGGAAGCAACGGACTGATGGCGACGTCTGCAACCGCCTGGTAGTGGGCCGCCCATGGTCAGGGGAATTGATTGCGAAAGATAGTGGAGCAGATACGTGGCCATCATCATATCCCGCCACATAGGGCCTGCTGCAGGTAGTGGGGCGGCGTCCGTTACTGCTAGTTGTCAGCGAGTAGTGGGATCGTGCAGCACCTGCCGCAGGGAGCGGAGCAGCATCATAGCTGTCGATACAGCCTGTCAGAGAGTAGTGGGATCGTGCCGCACCTGTCGCAGGAGGAGGTGGAGCCGCGTGGAATCCGCTACAGGATCATGGCAGTTATTGTTATCTGCCAGGGGACACAGATCTGTTGATCAAGGCTCGGCAGTGGTCGGAGTTCGGCCTTTGTAGGAGTCCGGGAGGAGTCTGCCTGCGGTTGTAGTCGTTGGTGCCAGGGATGAGGCTCGGCTCCTTTAAGGCTTGGCTCTTTTAAGGCTCGGCTCCTCCTGCAATTGGTACCGAGAGCGGAGCCCGAGCGGAGCTGCAACTGCTGTCGATGGTGGAGTCCGGCTCCCGTAGGAGTCCGGGCGGAGCCGTTTTGCTGTTGATGGAGGAGCCCGGCTCCCGTAGGAGTCCGGGCGGAGCCGTTCTGCTGTTGATGGAGGAGCCCGGCTCCCGTAGGAGTCCGGGCGGAGCCGTTCTGCTGTTGAAGGAGGACCCCGGCTCCCGTAGGAGTCCGGGCAGAGCCGTTCTACTGTTGAAGGAGGAGCCCGGCTCCCGTAGGAGTCCGGGCGGAGCCGTTCTGCTGTCGATTTCGGCTGCGGGTAATTTATACCCAACAGAATCAAAATTTTATATTTATAAGTTAACACATACTAGGTTGACAACGGCATAATTCATGCCTAACATATCGATTCAAATTCATGAATTATATGACGCAAATAAATATTATTTGCCAAATATATTTATAATTTTTGGCTAAAATCTTATAATTATATCATACTTTCATAATACCAGGTGATTAACCTCTAAATATACACTTACAACCTAACCTCGGTATAATCGATGCGAAGGAAGAAAATATCCTTCCTTTCCTAAAATAATAATTATAGACGAAATAGGAAACTTACGCTTGTTATGATAAAAACCGCAAGATGGCAATAAAGTCGAAGCAAATTGGAAAAAGTGGATAGGGGCAGCGAGCGATGCGACCATTTCAAAGCGCTCTTCTCGGCCCCTCTCTCTCGGGGCCTGGAGAAGGAGAGCCGATGGTGATGGGGATGGCGATAGGGATGGCAGCGAGCCTCGCGGGCCTCGCCCTCCTCCTCATGCTCCTCCTCCTCCTCCTCCTCTTCGTCTTGGCCTGCCGCCCGTGGCGCTTCTTCCTCTCCTCCTCCTCCTCCGTCTCCCGCACCGCCATCGCTGCCGTCAAGGCAAGAATGCGCTTCTCCTCCCCTCGATTGGGATTATTATTCCTTGTTCTTGGTTCGATTTTAGCTGGGTTTTGCGAATCTTGTGGCCAATGGCCCATGTCGTGTTTTCTTGATTTATAATCTTTGATTTCGGCTTTCTGATCTAGATAATCCCTATTTCCGTTACCAGTGATGGATAGATTCTGATGCATGCGGTGTTTCTTTAAATTATTCTTTTACTATCTTAAATTTGTATATTTTAATCTCCTATGGACATAATTTTTTTTAAAAAAAAATCTGTGCTGCTATTACTTTAGTGAGGAAAATGATGAAAGGATTCTATTTAGTTGTCGAGGAAATAAAGATTAAGACCTGTGATGCGTGCTCATGATTACATTGCTCTTTTTTGCGTTCTTTTGTTTGATTAGCTCTACAAAAGTGCAAGTGGAATGTAATTAATTTAGCTGACCTTTTCTTTTTATCTAACTTGAAAACTGATTAGTGTTCACTGTTCTATTGCTAAAAATCTTTTATTGGCATTGTCCCTCCTTTTTATATTAGCAAGTAAATAATTATTTATATTATTAGAGAGGTGGAATGCTCAGATTTGATGATAATAAACCGTGCTGGGATGAATTCCTCCAGTCACGCTTTTACCTTCATCTCTGTATGACATCTTTAGTTCCTATGCCCTCATTTTGATTCCGTTCTGTCATGGCAATTTCTTTGATATTTGGCTTCACTCTGTAAGAGCTGCACCTTCACTTGGTATGTATATTCTGAGAACTTTCAACTGAGATCTGCTAGAAGACAATGGTGTTGTCTCCATTGGTAATTCTAGAGAAACTATTGTATCAAGCAAGCACGATGGCTAACCATGAATGTTGCAGTACTCCTTAACTACTGTAATATATTTGCATGTGTTTTTGATTGATCATGTCAAAATCTAAAATCATCTCGTCAAGCCATAACTACCAATTTACTGGTTGTTGGAACTATTCTCAGTTTGATACTCGTGCTTCTAAACAGTAAAGGCCATATATGTGAAATTCAGAATTAATATGAATCATCGGGCTGGTGCAAACATGACATGTATGTAAGAAGAGAAGGATGCTGATGAAGAACAAAATAAATAAGGAACTTGATAAGTTTCAGGTTAATAATGTAAAATGTACCACAGGAAAGTTAAGTTTTGTACTTTACTAATAAAAAGCATAAACTAGCCAAAGCACAATTTAATTTACAACATGCCAGCAACTAAACTACATCAAGTCTAGGACATTTTTGTTATGTCTTATACAATATAGCTTGGTATTTTTCTAAATATTTAATATGTTATCAACAAAAGCCAATACTTGATTTTCACTTAGCGATCAATTGTTTCGAGGATGCAATAGTGTACGACTTTGAGTGTGAAGAGCCATAGTCCCATATATATATATATATATATATATATATGCTAATGATATGATGACACTATGGTCATTATAGTGTTTAGCATATCACATAACACAATCCCCTCTTAAACACCTTGTGGAATCACATTAAGCGAGTTTGACAAGGAGGAATCAGAAGTTTGAATAGCAGGGGACTTCCTGAAAAAAAGTTGACATGTTGCAGGGTAACTGTGGACAAGGTAAAGAGAATGAACTAACAAGTTAACAATGCTGATGCAAACTGTTGAAGGGGATTGGATATATTGTGGAAAACTGTTGTTTTTAAAATGAAAAGAATTAAAACAGGGGAGGAAAATAAGCTATATGCAGTCTATGATGAAAGAATATACTTTCCTAGGATAACAACTCATAAGTACTTCAAAATTCATTTTCTTCCATGGATCCCTGTGTAAAGCTATTAGAAGATTGAGGTAATAATATTTCCTAGTCATAACTCCCAATTATAGTGACCCTAGGTTCCTTTTGTCCCGACCTAGGAAAACAAGAAAGATGATTTAATCAACTGAAAGCTTTACATAATTGTAAAACTGTGAATTTAAATAGATATGGCTTTGGGCTCCTTATTTGGACAACTAGCAATGAATTAAAGTATTTGTATGTCTCTAGAGAGTTTAGCCTAAAAGTAAGTCCAAAAATACAATAGAATTGAAAACTATCATCTGCTACATGATTTGCTTCTATTGTAATGCAGTGCCAGAGCTTGCTATATTAGTGGATTTTGGAAATGCTTTAGTAATTTACTTAAATGTAATGTAACTACAGTTTCAGTTATGCTTTCATGGAAGTATCCTATTTGAATTTGCTGTACATTGACGAAGTATAGTTGTTTTGCTTGTAAAGTTGGCAACTTCTACTTGCTTTGATATGATTCCTATGGATTTGTAGGTGATGCATGGGACACTACTTGAACTTTTCTATTTTTTTAAAGTAGTTATCTTAACTTGAATTTGTGAGAACAAGAAAATAATGATGTGCCTAAAATAGATAATCTTGAAATATTAAAAGTAATGGTTAATGTGGGAAAATTGTTCAGCCAGTGGTTTTATTTTCAAATTAACCTGTATTTTGTTAGTGGTTCTATTATCCAAATTGTTTGTTAATATCGACTTTCTTCTAGAAGGATACCATGATCAAATCACAGTTGTGCATCATCTAGAAGTGCAGACTGCACTTTAATTCCTGGTAGCTTCTTTTGCAGCCTGATGATCTTGACAGACCTCTTTTCGCTGAGAATTTGGATCAACCATCAGAACAAAGCTATGATTTGGTTAGAAGCTACGGTCAGGAGTCGCTCATTCAAATTGATGGAAATACCAGTTCTCCGAGAGCACATGGACGTGTCAGTAAGAAAAGGGTTCAGCCAACTGATTCTTATGGCAGTCAAGGTCTGCCACTTTTCTCCATATCATATTAAGTATCTCATTCTGATGTTTAATCTATTATCTTACAGACTAAGCTATGCCTTAATTGCTCCAGGAGATAGCCTGATTCTTGATGTGGTCACTGAAAGTTCTGACGATTTGCAATTTGGCCAAACACTTAAGCGTACGGTGGTGCCAAATTGGCCTGTTGAGAACATAAAAGATGTTAGGAGGGAATCCAGCTATAATGTGGAATTCATTAGTGACAATGAGAGAAATCTGGCTTCTGCATTCAAGGATATTTCATTTATACGTATACTCATTTCCTTCTCTGTGCTCTGGTTAAATTATTTAATTAAAGCTTACTCTGTTCTAGTGTTGGTTTTTATAAATCATGTCATCCAGTCTTTCTTTCTAAAGTGCAGAAAGCAGTCTGACTCTGGAAGTGATTGCTGGTCCTTCTACCGGGCTAAGCTGTTCTCGACAGTCAGCAAACATTTCTATGCTTCCACTGACCCTTGGAAGGGTTTCCCCAAGCGATTTATTACTGAAGGACTCTGAGGTTTCGGGGAAGCATGCACGTATAAATTGGAACATAAATGTGAGCCTTTTTCTATGACCAATATTTTAGGCTATTTTGTCATCTTTTTTTGATGACTCCTCTTCATCCTGCACCTTTTCTTTCGTTCTTTCTTTCTTCTTCTTTTTTTTTTTTTTACTAATGACCTGTATAAATTGGAACATGAATTTAAGCCTTTGTCTAGGACCAGTTCTTTAGGTTATTTTTGTCCCCCTCCTTTTTTTTTTTTAATGACCTCCTCCTCCTCCTCCTCCTTTTCTTTCCCTTTTTTTCAGAGGATTTCCTCCTACTGTCTTCTTTGAGTGCATACGTTGCTATTGATTTCTTAGGTAGATGTATCATTGATGGTGGCACGCACAATTCTCATGCCACTAAGCATTTCCAACTGAACTCACTTGTGGAACATGGATTTGATTTTCTGAACTCAAAAATGCATGGGGAGCTTCCTGATGAAGTCTTGAGAAATTATCTTTGAGAAATTATCAGGAAACCAGTAAGGAGTGTGGTTAATATGCGAGATAGATGAAAATCATGGATAACTGTTTTCTATGTTCTCATGCATTTCAAACATATTTAATAATCATAGTCTAATGTTAGTAGATCTGTTTCTTGTATCTCATTTGCACTCATTTCTGAATGCATTTGCTGCATTACTGTTTGCAGAAATTAAAATGGGAGCTGGTGGATATGGGTAGCTTGAATGGAACATACCTGAACTCTCAGGTAGTCCACCATCCAGATTTTAACTCTAGACATTGGAGTGAACCTGTTGAGCTGGAAGATGGGGATATTATCACTCTTGGCACTTCTTCGAGATTATCTGTAAGTTGAAATCATATTTTCCTTGGACTGCATTTTTTTTTAAATAACAGTAAATCTTGTCTTATGCATTGTGAAGTAAGATAACTGAATTGCCCTTTAGCTTTTGCATGGCAAACTTGTCATCATTATCTAAATATATCATATATATTTTTGATTTTTTTTGATTTTTTGAGAATCCTTATGTTACTTCTTTTGGAGTATTTGTTCTGAATCCATGAGGAAGTGTCAAAATTCCTGAACTTATAATTCACATGTTTAGAACTTGCTTGATTGCATCTAGGTATTTTGTTTTAATTTCTCTCTTTTTTTGTGCATGTATGCCTCTTGAGCAAACATAGAATCTTTATTCAAAACCCTCTCTTCTTTTCCGATTCTTAAGGACTGTTTCTGATTCTTTGAAGGTCTTCAATGATTTCAGCCTGAATGCATGATTTTAAACTGCATGAATTATATGAAAGACTTTTCAATTGGTCTTTTAGGTTTCATGAAGGTCAGCACTCGTTCCAGATTGCTTGGTTAGAAAGTAGATACCAATTCTCAGAAGGCTAATATCAGCTTAATATCATGTGGTTAAAAGTTTAATCCATCAAAGCTGACATATTGATTGGATGAGTTTTGAGTCTCTGTTGCTGACATTTGAGCTGTTCTTTTCACCACGTACAAATCATGAACATCTGTGATTCGATAGTGTTAAAGCATTACTTCCGTTGTTGCTTGAAACAGGTCAGTTGGCCCATCATGCACTTCGTGTTAGGACCACCATTGTTGAGTGATGTGGAACTGCTGAGCATGCTTTAATATGTTTAGGCATTGAATCATGCAGATGGGTTTGGATTATTGAAATGGTTTTTTATGTTTGGCCTGATAGAATCTGTTTAATTGCTAATCTACATTGTTCCAATTTGTCGAGGGAATTTGGACTGAATTATGTGAAGTGAGAGCTTGCAAAGGTGGGGTTTGAATGTGGACTGTTTAATCTTAACAATAAAAGGTGTTCTTTAGTTGTCAAAATGAGAGGCCTGTATATGGTATCTTGACGTGAAAATTTAGGTGGCAGATCATGTATGTGAGTTGAGATGTTAGCTTTGGATATCTCTGATCCACAATCACAAGTGTTCTACTTTGGAAGGTACAATGGTATGATGGGTCTTCTAGTAGGATCCTAGTGTTAAACTTGATGTGGTGGTTCATGCAGGTCGAAATGGACGATCATAGATTCTGAACAGACAATTTAGCCTTATGCAATGATAATTTAATTTTTTCCAATTCTGCATCATGCTTGACATACAAAATAGTCTTTTTCCCCTCGAAATTTTATACTTTTCGGTTGGTGAAGTAAATAATGGACTTTTACTCAAAATCTGTATGGAATTTGATGTGGTTTTGAGGATGTTTCACTGTTATCAAGCATTATTATTTTATTTCATGCACATGAGGTGCATTGGGCCTGACTGAATATAGAGTGGATGAAATTTTTGAGAAAGAATTTGAAAGCGCAGGGTAACATGGAACTAAGTCTATAATAAGAAATAGTGACAATGAAGGAAAAAGCAACAACTGATGGTCATGGGTTTGTTCTATTCTTGTGCAGGCATTTCTTAGTTTTGTCAAAACAATTTATGTTTCATAAATGGGCACTTCTGTTTCTTCTCTTCATATTGTTTCGCATTCGTATTTCTATCTTATTAGGAAGAAGGAAAAGTGACTTGTAGGATACTTGGTTACCCTTCCCATTTATCATCCTTGTGACAGTGTGGTTAGGTCCTCATGCTAATGCTGAAAGTAACGCTAGCCTTTTGTCATCTCACAGCTATTTTTCTTACTACGTCTTAAAACATCAATTTGGGCAGCAGGATAGTTTTACTTGGTTGATCAAGTGGTTGTTGGTATCAAATTTGCATATTCAAGGCTGTATAGCTGTTAGATTTCCATCCTGAATGCAGTTTGCATTCAACATGTTATTTCGCTTTTTATAGGTTCAAATTTCTCGGCATGTTGAATGTGGTATACCTGTTGGAGTTGGTATAGCATCTGATCCAATGGCCAGGCGCCAAGGGGGAAAGAGGCTTCCAATGGAAGACATGTGCATCTGCCAGTGGCCGCTTCCCAATGTTGAACAGGTTTTTGAATCACCAATCTTGTGCTAGTGTTGAAAAAAAATAATTTGGTCTGATCAAGTTCTTGCAATGCAGTTTGGACTCTTTGGCATTTTTGATGGGCATGGTGGAGTTGGAGCAGCCAAATCTGCAAGCAAGTGTGTGATCTCTTTCCTCTCTTAAATGGATAATTGATGAATACCCTATAAATGTTCAAGGATCTCATTTTTACATGCTGCAATTTACTTGAAGTAGACCTGTATAAACAATCTCTTGTAAACAAAGACACGACTGCACATTTGTTCTTATGTTATCTGTCTTTCATGGGTTCTGATATATTTTGCTTTGTATTATTAAATATTTTTGAGGCTTTCTGTCATATCTCAACAATTATGTAATTGAAAGCAATTTCTATGCTGAGCATATCTTGCTCTGTCAATTTATCTCCCACATTTTCTATGCCTATGTCTGGCTTGTCACATCATTGTTCTTTGGTTTTTCTTATCTGTCCCTTGTTCATTTGTGTCTTGAATGTGGACATAATACACATTTCACTCATCAAACTTCACATAATGTTGTGATTCTCAAGAGTAATGCTGTTGGCTTCTTTACATCCATATTTTGCTGCTTTGACTGCATCTGTTGGCTTTTATATATTTTTTTGCTTATTGGTCCTTGCTAATGTTTCTTATTATTGATGGAATAAAAGATAACTTTATTTTCATATTTCAAGATTTCACCTATATTTCATACAGGTGGTTGCCTTCTCTCTCTCTCCCCCCTCTCCTCTTTTTTGCTTCTTTATATTTGCACGATTTTATTTTGAGCGTACATTCTCAATCTCCCTATGCTAATGAATTATTTTAACGTGCTCTTGAAATGTGAGAAGAATAAGCAACCCCGTTACTTCTAGTGCATCTAAATTGTCTCTTCATTATGGGAAAGGAACAAAATAATACTAAGGGCCCGTTTGGATTCATGGGCCCAAAATCCCATAGGATTCATGGTTTAGGCCTATACAATTGGGAAAAATGAGCTTGATCTAGGCCTGTGTTTAGAAATACCCAGGAGCGTGTGGAGTGGGTCAGCCCCAGTCCCATAGGATAAAAAAGTAATCTTTATGGGACTCGGACCGGCCCACTTCACAGGCTCCTGGGTATTTCTAAATACAGGCCTAGCTCAAGCTCATTTTCCCAATTGTATAGGCCTAAACCATGAATCCTACTGGATTTTGGGCCCATGAATCCAAAGCAGCTCTAAATTGGATTTTGGAGGAAAACTTTAAGATGATATCGGACTAATTATTAGCAGAATAAACATGATATATGGAATACAATTATTAGTGGAAATAGAAATGTAGATGGTGCTGCAGTCAAGAGGTTGACAAGAGATGCTAGAAAGTGATTAATATATGAGATAATGGAGATATAGATAGAGACATGCAATAGAATCAGAGATGGTTGGATGAAGTGGAGAGGTGCTTCTGGGGGTACTGCAAATTGAACATTTGTTGGTACTTAAAAGGAAAAGCTTTAAAATGGCATAAGGCTGGCAATCTTGTATGATTTAGAATGTTGGGTGATAGGAGAGCCAAACAAAACAAGTTAAATGTAGTAGGCATAAGAATATTGAGATGGATGTATTAGAGCTAGAAAGGACAGTATGAAATTAGCATATTAGAGACATGGCACCAATTAAGAACAAAGTGATGGAGATCCAATTAAGATGGTTGGAGATGTACAATAACAAACCAAGGGACATCTAGTAAGGAAACAGTCTTCAACCTTTTGTTAAAGGTTGTAGGAAGAGGAAAGGAAGATCCATGGTAGTAGAGATGGAAAGTGTAAGAGAGGATGTAGAAAAGCTTGGAGTAATGAAAGAGGCAGCTTCAAATGGGAATGCTTGGGGAATGCAGGGTCATAAAGCAGAATGCTTGCAAATGTGAACATGATAGTGTCATGCACCAGGAAAATAACTACCTTAATGAGGATAGTTTCTTGAAGAACCTATGGTTGCTTGCATGAGACTTCACTTAGCATTGACTATGATCTGTATATTCATGTGCATGTGAATGGATTTTCTACTCTAGAGCGCTAGACTTTACGAGCCAAAATGTGAAGGAAATGCCAATTATAGGAGGATATTGTGCTTTTCACAATTTGCAACCCTTGAATACGATACTTCAAATTATGTGCAAAAAACGAGAAAAATGTCCACATTTTTTTAAATCACTCATCTGAAGTTTCTTGATTCTGTCTTAATGCTCTAAAGATGTTTTCTTATATTTTTGGCAAACTCCTTATCTAGGAGGCATAAATATGGATATGGGACATGAATATGATATGTCTAGTATACAGCAACAAATAAATTAATATTTTTCCATGTTTTACAAAGGCTGCTACAGTATGTGGGCTGTCAAGGGGACATATAGTTATGTGCGGTATGTGGGTTGCATGTGGGGGTGCATATGCAGTTAGTATATGTTAACTATATAAAAATAAATAAAATTTAATAAGTATGATAAAGCCATAACAATGATGGTAATGTTTTTTGGATAAATAATATCAACATTATTTATAATAACAACTAATGAATGGTGCTCATCACTTAGTACTTCATATTAATACAGTAGTCATAACATATTGAAATCCACATCAACCAAACCATCAGTAATGACATTCTCTATTTGCACAAGCCACATAAAAGTGAGCTGCATAATGCTTAATGGCAACATATGCAGTAACATGATGCTTATTGGGCCACAAATACAGTCCCTAGTGCCAAGTGGACTGTTTTTTTGGCCCATATGAGGTATGACAGCATATGGTAAATGCATATAGGCGTTGCGGTTCAGTCACAGGATCGCATATGCATATGTGGCCACATATGCAGCCTTATGCACCACATTTTAAAGCACTAATAGTTTTACATATATTCTTAAAAACATCCAACAAGCATGGTTAGTTTATAATAGAACATCATATAACAACATCTAACATCACAGATTATAGCATACTTCATAAAAGCATGGTTCATGGCCCATATAATAACCTAATAGCATACTAGCATAGTTCATGCTGCACGAAGTGGATATAAATAAGTGGACAGCAAACAATTGAATTGAATGTAGCAAACATTCTATATTTTGTTATAGTGGAAATGTACATGCAAAAGTCAGCAAGCTAGGAACATCAAAAAAAAAAAAAAAAAGATGCGAGCACCTAATAGGAGATTATTTAGTACATAATTTGATAATTTGCTAATTCGTAGAAGGCAATTTGGTAATTCATTCTGTCGTAGTTATCTTTTATCTATTTAATTTTGATTAAGAGTACTGCTATTATTTTTTTATGTAGATACCTACAGCCCATAGGTAATCAAACATCATATCCTACAGTCTAGTCATTATTCTTCTCCTTCATGCAAATGTTAGAGTGCGAACATACTAGTGCTAATGACATTTTCTCATGATTTAGCTATTTATTTTCTATTTGCAGAGACTGATAGCTGTTTTTTTTTTTTTTTTTACTTTTGTTTTCTAGAATGCTGCCTGAGAATGTTGCTAAAATTTTATTCCATCCTGAAAGGAGAGAAAGGGTTCTTTCCTGTTGTGATGCTTCAGATGTTCTTAGAGATGCTTTTGCTCTAACAGAAGCTGCTATGCATCATCAGTATGAGGTTTTGTCCCTTCTTATCATATTTTTTTTTCAACTACTGTTTGAGATTAAACAAAATCAAGGCCCAGATTTGATTTTCTAGTAAGTGAAACATAAAGTTACTATTTGGTCTGATACTTATATTTGGTAGAAAATGGTTTTTGAGAAACTTGAAATTAGTATATTGACTATCTAAATTATGATACAGCCATACAGCATTTTGCACTTTGTGTATTTATCTAGTGCCTTCCTCATTGAGATTATTCTCAACGATATCGAAGCATTGGGGAATCAATATTACATGGAGAATGGAACAATCTATTATGCAGGACTTTGTAATTTTTACAATGTGTATAGAAATTAAAGGGTTTGTTTTCTAAACAATATATAATTTAAAGACATATATGGTGTCCCAAAAAATAGAGATCACATCTTTTCCTACTCAAGTGCATTAGATTTTTTATCTTTTTATTTACTTGTATTATAAAGCACATACTTTACAAAAGATTATTTAAGGCCACATAATACTTGCTAAGCAAGCACATGCATATTAAACAAAAGAGACTTGCTTTGGTGACACCCTTAGAAGAATTCCAAACCCCGATTATCATTATCTTGCCGAAACATTCAACAATTCTTTTTTAATGTAACTTTAAATTTGTATCTTTTGTTTGACATTTAGAATACTAGGATGATGATATCGACGGTCTTAGGGAATTTAAGTCAAGGTCAGGTAATAAAAGGGTGATACATGGTAAGGAGGCCTGTATGAAAGAAGATTACTAGATTTGCAGAAACTTTCTCTGGGGTGTGCTTATGATCTAGGAGGACAGCATCCCTAAGTGTTTCAGCTATCTGGAGATGGGATACTTGAATTTTGGAGATAATAATATGGTCTTTGTAAGGTACAATGTTTAGAGTCTTAAATGCTCATGAGAGCTAATATTTAGCAGAAGCATCATCAGCCATGTTTAATGTCTTTTTGGCTATTTCAATGTTTTTCCACTTTTCTTTGAAAAGGATTCCTGAACTTTGATGGAGGCCTCAATAATCTCACTGAGAAAATAGAGTTGTTTTAACTTACTGCCAGAACACCTTTTTACTTGGTGAAGTAATCATTGGGAGCTACCTTGTTCTCAAGTCGTATGGGTTCCCATCGTTAATTATTGTGTATTCTCTTACAATTGTGCAGAAAATGATTAGATCTGTTTGATTTCGAAAATCAAGCGACAATGTTACTTATAATTTTATAGAATAAGGTGTGTTATTGTTATTGTTGTTGTTGTTGTTGTTATTGTTATTATATATTTCAGTCTCTAGTGAGCTATACCACTTTTAAATTTTCATTCCTGGTCACCAAACATTGGATGCATATGTAAACATTATCATGCCCAGAGTACGTAATCTTGTTGGGTTCAGTTAGCTATGTTTCCATTTCCTGAATTCCATTTTTAGAAAGCAGAAATACAATAGCAGTAGCCTTGAACAAATTTGATAAACCTAGTTTTGTTTTTCTTTCAGAAAAATCAAAATTCAATGTTGGAAATTTTAGATTTTCTGTTAGCAGGTCCGTTCCATAAATGCAAAATAAGTATCGTATAATGAGCCAAAAGTGAGTTATAAGTATCAGATATATTATTTTGGTTTGGTATGTCTAGTACTTTATAAATTTTTTTAGATTTAACTGTAGATTGAACTTTTTAGCCAGTGCCCAAACTCCTTGAGCATCCTTATTGAATGGAATTGATACCCACCTTCCTGTTGGTAAGATAGGTTATAATACCTGATTACAGTACAAGCACAATTGTATTTTTAATGAATGCTTACCATATCAAACCAGAGCTTCAATTTTTCACTTGCGATGCTAGAGCTATGTCTCGGAATAATGTGGAAAATTATTCCCCATTTGAATGTATTCATAAAAGTTGTTGTCTTACTAGTCAAACAAGCTCTTGTGCTTTTTACATACATGTTTGGAGTATCAACTGTGACTACCGTATTCTGCAGTTGGCATGCAACTTTACTTTCCAATTTAGCCATTGGCATCCCCAGCATTAGATCTCTAGGAATCATGTCATTGTTCTTCCACATAACTGAGCTTTACATGTTGTAAATTGGAGAATAACAATTAGTAGGGAAACAATTGTATATGAATAGCAATGCTCAATGTTGCTTAGTGTATTTCTTGGCTGAGGATGTGTTTGATATGTTGGTGGTGCAAATATTTTTCAGCTGTTTATATGACCAGCCCAATTGAATAGTCTAATTGATCAACCTAACACAAATCTTGGAGGAACAGTTCTCCTACTTTGACAACTAGCTACTTTGTGGGGGTAATATCTGTTCTACTTTATCATAATTGTTAATCTTTTCAGGGTTGTACTGCAACAATTCTTTTGATTTGGCTTGATCACAAGAAAGAATTTTTTGCACAATGTGCAAACGTCGGCGATTCAGCTTGTATCATGAAGTATGTTTTCTTCACAGTTCTCTTTGTTCATTATAGATTAAGCTAGTTAATCGCAGTTGACTTATAATATTATAAAATTCTGTTAACATTTTTTTCATTGGTTATTGATAATGTTAGTGATAGAGCCATTCTCTTTATTGGTTCTCAGAATAGCTTATTATAATTAGTATCTCATAAGATCTGGAGAAATCGCATGAGAACTATTCATAATTTTTTTCGACAAAGTGGAATGAGAAGAGTGTTGTTGAATTCTTTTAAGTCAAATTTTGCATGATGTTGAATGACTAAGTAGATAGGATGTTGCACCTAGACAGTTTTTCAATATGCTGCTCAACACACCGTACAAGGCAACTTTCTTAACGTCCACAAAATAAACTCTGGAGATATTCTTCCATGCGCAGTCCATGCTTTCGTAAGAAATTCAATGATATGGCGCAAAAATGTGAAGAATAAATGAATAATGAGGAAGTTCAGCAACAAAGTCCTCAATCCTCTCTCTCTCTCTCTCGTTGTGGGGATCAGAGGCATGGAATCATTAATAGGAAGTTAAAGAATGTACTCTACCTTCAAGATGAGGAAGCTTGCTGCTTGCAGATAACTGATTTCTCAAGAATGTGCCTGTTCTAGGTAAAATTTAAAATAAACATGGATCTTTTGCAAATTGAACAATGCAGAAGCAATAGACATTTGGGAATCCTTATTAGGCTATATGACCTCTTAAATTTCCCTCTCAAATAATATGTTGGATTAATGAATTTGTTGTACTCTTGGTTGCATTAATGCAATACTTTGCATTGGTTAATGGGCATTCAAGGTGGTTAAAGGGGCAATCAAGGTGTTATTACTACATTGTCCTTAGAATGATCATAGAAGTCCTTACTGCTTAGCAGATGTCTTGGTTGCAGACTTTTAGCTGATAGATCGTGAGCTCGGACTATCATGTTGAGCAGGGAAATGTAAAGACACCTACACACTTTTGATTAACCTTCACTGCTTTGAAATCGGACTACCAATGCAATACTTTTATCGAATATCGATAAAAAAAAAATTGCTAATGAGAACCATGATTAATGTTAAATCAGAACCAGTGAAATTGAGTTTGCTAGAGCAGTATAGCAGAAGAATACGAAGTTTGTTATTGCACACCCATACATGACAAGTAATTGAACTGACATGGGTTTCTGATTGGACCATCGGTTCCATGGGGTGTTGTCCCTTTGATAGCTTTCTTTATTCATCCTGTTGTCAATTCTGCTGGTCAGTCTTTCAAATTCCTTGGTGTCATTATTAATGAATTTGAGTTAACAGTCCAGTATGTGTTTTCTCAGAAAAAAGAAGGGAAGCTGTTGGTATTGTGTTCATCATTGTCCTTATCACCAGTTTTTACTGACCAATATGCTTTGTTCATGCCAGTGTTGATGGCAAGCAGATTGCTATGACAGAAGATCACAGAGTAACTAGTCAGTCTGAAAGAACTCGCTTGATTAAAGCAGGAAAACCATTGAAAGATGGTGAAGGACGCCTTTGTGGTATTGTCTTGGCTTCCTACCGTAATGCCTCTATTGCAAACATTTGTAACCTCGCCATTGAGTCAAAAACTGTTATTGGTTATAAGAAAGGTTTATCTAATATTTTCATATGTACTTCTATAGGATTAAACATTAGTCGAATGCTTGGAGACAAGTTCCTGAAGGAGCAAGACATGCGCTTTAGCGCAGAGCCTTTTGTCAGCCAAGTTGTGCAGATCACCAAAACATGCATGGCTTTTGGTTTGATGGCAAGGTAGTTTCTGTTGTTCTTTTCAGATGACATATGCGTGTCTCCTGAATTCTTGGTGACATTGATTCATTTTCTTTTTCTCCCAATCAATGTAGTGATGGACTATGGGATGTTATTAGCACAAAAAGGGCAGTGCAGCTTGTCCTTCAGGTATCGTGATGTTAGAGAGTTTGCTTAGGTTCAGCTAATCTTCCACACTTTTTTTTTTGAGTGACTTTCTACGCATTCTGATCCTTATCATATTGTTCACATGTGAACTTCGCAGATGAAGGAGAGATACAATGCTAGCGATGAGAATTCAGCTAATAGGATAGCAAATGATGTATTAAATGAAGCGAGAACTTTGCGAACAAAGGATAACACATCTGTAATTTTCTTGGACTTTGATACCCTGAGAACAGATTCTTGTAGAATTGATTTGTAAGTTTCATTTTAGAGATCCATGCAGTTTGCTGCCTATGTCCCAGTCAACTTTCTTCTCAACTTTCTTTTGGTTACCAATGGTTTCGGATCTTTATGCAAATGTTTCTGGAGTGTTGTGCATGAGAAGGTACCTGCTTAGCCTGCTGCTCAAGTATTTTGGTGGTTGCACCAGCTCAAGTTCATGTCCCAAAAGTTTCAGGCCAGCTAATGTCTTGTTTGCATTTGCTGAGAACAAGTCCCAGATACCGCCTCAAATGGGACTGAAAATGCAAATAATTGGAAGATTTTTGTGAAATGATTTTCTCCTGTCCGCAAATGATCATGAGCACTACCATATTAACATACAATATTATGCTCCAATTATTGTGAACTGTGCAGAAAAGTTTCCTTTTCCCTTTTTTTTTTCTGAGAACCTACCAGAAAGGCTTCTGCGCACAACCAAAAGACGCTAGAGTCGCAGGAGACATCTAGACTAGAAATGAATTTTGTTTTTATTTATTTATTTATTTTAATGAGTGGGGTTTAGATGTTATTTACTTATCCAAGTGCAGATTTTTTTTTTCCCCTCTGGAGATGCATCATCTGAGAAGTGAACCCATAATTTCCGGTGCTGTTAGTTAAGAGGTATGACCACTAGAACGAGATGCATCGCAAAAATTAAAATCAAAATCAAGTAACTGATGCTGCTCGCTGGATGGTGTTATTCGAGACCCCTTTTTTTTTTTTTGTTTTTTCCAAAACCCACTGGTGGAGCGGCAAAGGCTTGAGATACATGTATGTATGTCTGTGCGTGCGTTTTTGGGAGGGGATGGAAGTCCTCCAAATCTTTTTCTATAGAGGCTTATGGGTTAAAAGCAAGATACTCTACGCATGTTGTATGGAATTGCGCCTGCATTTCGAATCATAGTAATATTAATTTTATATGTTCCAAATTGCTCAAATAGATCGGAAGATGCCCATGTGACAGCTGATGTGGTGGTTGCTGTGTTCAGATGCAAAAAAAAAAAAATATCGAGGAGATTTCCTTATGATGCTACCATCTCGTTAGCAACAACACTTTATTTTATGATGCTACCATCTCGTTAGCATCAACACTTCATTTTTTATCTGAGTAATATTTTATCCGCATTTCAAGCCTCTCTCATGAAAAACGTGTGCTAACATTAACGCTTTGCTCCGCATCTCATTCGACGGTGTGCGAGGCTTGCCGCCACAGTGACGGCAGCCTTGACCAAGGTCCCACCTTCAAAAGATTATACTTCTATTTATCAAAAAAGGGAAAAAGATTACACTTCTCTGATTAAAGCCAAATGTGTTTAAAAAACACCCCGGCCACACCTTAAAAACATTGTCCTACGACAATTTAAGACCATGATACATATTTCAGGATGAAGAATCACCATTAGGTTAACCGTCAGCTACATATGACCGCAGAAAAATAATTACAAATGATTATATGGATCCTAAATTCCTAATTTGATTTAGTGTCTAGCAAAAATCAACACAATTCTTTTCTTCATGTTGCTGCAAATTAAAAATGATGGAGACAAAAACAATTTAAAACATTTCGACAAAGTAGATCCAACACTTAACAAAAAAACTCAAATTTACAGAAGGCTTTACTGCAAACCAGGCTTCCCAAACAATACGGCTGCTGTATTTATTATTCCTCATTTCTCAATCGTGTAGAGACAATGGTGCCATTTCTTTTTGGATTAAACATCACAGACATCAGTTTTCTATTTACCAAGTTTGACTTTTTGATTTCCTATTGCTCCTATATGTGCTACATTTGTAGCCTGTATCAACAAGCCCCATCAAAATCTGGCACCGGCTCTTGTATGTATAATATGCCTCCAGCCATAAAAGGCTTTGAAAGATTTACATCAGCACTTTCTTGCAGAACTGCAGTGCAAATTAATCAGCAATGAGCCTAGCATGTTTACCAGGCCAGCTTTACCATGGTGTTACTGAAAGCAGTAACATTTCGATAGATCATCGATTCCCATCTGATAAAGAGTGCATATAGTAGCTCATTCCATGCATCAGGAACCCCAGGTAAGCACCAGTGGCTGCAGTCCTGCCTGTGGAGAGGGGCGGGACCTGATCGACCGAGGTAAAAAATGGACAAATGGCCATCACTCCTTCGAGCTGTCATCTGGGTGACATTCAGCACATCCAACTCTAGGAGCCGAGTCTCGGCAGAATTCTCCAAAGACACATTTCTGAATGGTTCCAGCAGATGAGCCCACTCTTTTAGCGATATCTGTGAAGTACCCAACTCTGGAAATTTCTCCACATGACAGCTTCCTCCTGTCTTCCAGTCCCCGCCTCTGTGAAATAAAATGTGCAACCAAACAGTTTATCAGGACTCCAGGATCAGTGAATGCTAATAGTACAGTTTTATACAATGGATGTTTTGTTTTCTGGCAGTTTTGCAGAGATAGAAGTTCGGTTACTGGAGAGAATATTATCTTTCTAAAAAATTTGATGAAAAGCATTTGCTCATGGATTCACGCATATATCATGAAGATATATGACCTGGATTTAGTTTTTACTTTTATGGTGACCTGTTTTGAACTAGACAATCCCAGATTCCCAGCTGAAACAACATCAATAAGAGAATGTGTTTCTTTTGAAGACTTGTTCCTGTTGGTGCAGTCTAAGAAAATTTAATGAGCATACAGCATTTAAAAATTATTCAATTTGATTGCAGAATCCTATACACACAACCTGCAGGTGTTCTCATTTTAACTTGATAAATTGATTAAAGTTTCTTTCAAATACTATAGCAATGTGTTGATAATCACATGCTTTTTTCTAAAAAAAAAATTAGGTTTTTACATACAAATGGACCACAATGGCATTGCAAAGATGGTCACGATCCCTAAGGACTCAACACATATCCTGATATTTTTGAGCTTTGAGAAATTTATATTACGTATGACAAGTAATTTGATGAGAAATCAAACTCCAACAGCAAAAGTTTGTGCATCATCTAATTAAAACTTTGGAAGATTCCTAATTTGGGATCTCTCTCTCTCTCTCTCTCTCTCTCTCTCTCACACACACACACACACACACACACACAACACTAACAGTTCGGGTATAACTAACATATCTTTGCCCCGTGGTTTGGAGCAGAATGGATGATGCAGGAAGATGATTCACACTGTTCACAATGTTTAAACTCCTAAGCACAATTGATTAAAATGAAGTGATCTCTAAACTTTCTGACCATAGATTAGAACAAATCCTATATTGTATTTTGAAAGTCATTCATCTTCAGATCTCTAGACGCACATCAGAGGTTCCAAGCCATTTAATTTTTTAACTTCCAGGCATTGACAATATAAATCATTACGTGACAGGCTATCCAAGTAAATCTCCCATTCATTATGCTATATATTTTAAAACACACAGACCAAAGTATAGTGCTTTAGAATTTATTCTAGACAATAGATAAATCATGGATAAAAAAACTTATAATCATCTCCTCCAGAAATACTGTTATAAATTGATCCTAGGTATAAGGTCTCCAAAACATTCCAATTTAAAGCATGTTGGAGAATCTAAACCATGATAAATGGTGTGGTCATCCAATTAATTTTCGCACCATGTATATTGGCTCCAGGTTATGTTCTGGTAACACTAAAGCCATAATGCACATATACATGTTTGCTTTTTTTTTGGTAAGAACAAAATAGTCTAATTTAACTGAGAATTTGTTCTACAAGTTGCTGAAAATTTGATAAACTGATTACATTGCCAGAGCAATGCAACATTTAATTGTTTAAATAGTTTGACACCTTTTATAACAGTCTCAAATCGCCAAACAAAGAAGTTTAGTAAAATGCAGGGTTATACTGGCTATGATATCTGAATCACTTAAAGACTTTCAAACATTCACTGCACTTCGAAAAAAAAAAGATTTTGAGGAGATGAAGAGTTCATTTTTCTCATATTTCACTGACCAAGATGTATTATCAATAATAGGAGAATTATAACCCCTGACAGACAAAATAAATGACAATAAAATGGTCATATGATGGAGAATTATCAGAACAAAATAAACCAAAGAGCACAATTAACACATCTGTTATAAATTTAATGGGAAAGAATAAAAATAAACTAATCTTCATGCACACAAACCTGAAATGGACAGGAGCATATGTGCGAAAGATGACCTGGCTCCTACTCCTATCGACCTCTCTGTCAATCCAGTTAAACAATGTCTTAATCGCTCTTTGATATGCTGTATGCACACTCATTTTCATCTTTACCTTGTTTCCTTCTTGGAAATAGCACCCTCTGAATTAAAGGAAAAAGAAAGCAGAAGTCAAGCGCACAGATATTACTTTCCACTCAACTCCATAAAGAAAGAACACTCTTTCAATCCAGTGAAAATGAGGGAAAGGAAAATGAAAACAGCGGCTTCTATCTTTTGATCTAGGCATAATCCAGCCTCATTACTTCACCATATTCACTCCTTTCCCTCAGTTTCCTATTATCGAAAAATGGTCCTACTTTTCCCATCACAGGATACTGTTAAGAATCTACAAACAGGGAATGGAGATATAACTATATAACTACCCTCTGATAGTCTTCTCATAGTTCCACCAATGCCCAGTGTTGAAGATCAGCACATCAGCATCCTTCCATCGGGTGGACATCCAATCCAACATGTCCAATTTAAGTGTTGCCTTTACCTCCGCTGGCACTCCAGCCGGGGGGCGGCTCTGGAGCACCAAAAACGGGGCTCTGTAATACTCTACAGTGCAGTTGTAGTCCCTGAACTTGAAAACCAAGAAGCCCTTGTGCTTCGTAATTGGGTTACCGTTCACTTCATAGATCGAGCTCTTGTCAGGAACAGCCACGGAAAGCATGCAAAGGAGGGACTCCCACTGGTTCCTTCCAATTGAGTCACCCACAAATACCAGCCGTCTGTTTCGCAGCTTCTCGAGCATCTTCTCGGCATCAAATCTTAACCATAAAAATAGAATGAAACAAGTTAAAAAGACACCATATCTTCAGCACTTCTCTAAATTAACTGAGATCTGAAAGCCAAGATAGAAAAATGGTGTTTGGTGCAACAATCTCCTTGTTTTGCTTAAAATGTTATATATTACACCATCAATGAAAAGGGAGATATTAAACCAACATATTTATAATAAATAAAGAATGATAAAGAAAAAGAAAAATACAAACTCAATTGAAATAGATATGGTTAAAATAAATGAGAGACAAATAAAATACTTATTTCCAAGATGGCAACACTTATCACTATATGATTGAACTAATTTTATCATACAATACCCAGAAACATCAAGGGAAAAGATGATCACACTCTAATTCATAAGTAGAGAGACAAGTAGCAATCAATTAAACAAGCGTTTTCCAAAAATACTGAGGGTAGTTTCAAAAGCAATCAACATGGGAGCAGCCAGTCAGAGGAAATGGTCCAACAAAAATGGTTCAAATAAAAAGGTAAAACGTTAGTAACGGATCCTATTAGAAATTAAGCCAAAACTAACAGAAAATAAATAACAAATACTCCAAAGTTTTAAAGAGAGTAATGGATAAAATCCAAAATTTCAAGAAAAAATATAAACTATAAAAGATGGTCAAACAACCCAGAAACATGAGAACGGCCAATTGGCAAACCTTAAGCTAGCTCCAATATAAGTATATGCAGTTAAGAGTAAATATAGAGGTTTTTAATTCAGCAAATTATAAAATGATTTGGATGTCTCGAGATTCCACAAATATGTCCAAAGAACCACATGAAATCCCAGATTTAAGGGAAGCAGACCAAGTTTATGCAATTAAACATCCCAGCTCCCTCGGTCTCATAAAATTAATGTGGTACCAACGAATTCCTCTTAGACAAACCATTGAATTCCAAAAGAACAAGTTAACGACTCCTTGTATTTCCCCAAACCCAGAAACCAAGCAAAAAGAGATTCTTTTAAGTAGAAATTACCAGGTAAATCACCAAAACCATATTCTCCTACCCAAAAGCTGGGAATCTAATGCCAAAAACAAAAAGAAGAGAAAAAGAGCTTGAGAGGCAAAAAAAAAAAAGAACAAAGGAAAAGAGATTAAAAAGGCACAGAAAGAAAAAAAAGAGAGGAAGTTAGAGAGAAGAATAAGAATAGAACCTGGGGAGATCGCACCGTGCCGGTTGCCACCGCCACTTGGTGTAGAAGCGATCGCTCCTCCCATTCTCCGAGCACCGAAACCCCTCATCCAAGAACCCGCAATCCCTCGACTCATAAAGCGGATAGCTTTCGTCCCAAACCCACTCCCCCTCGAACCAATCGCACTCCCCTCCGCCAGCGCCGCCGCCGCCGCCTTTGCTCCGGCCAATATCCACCCCTAGTTCCCAGACAACCTTCTCTCCGCCGCCGCCTTCTTCTTTTCTCCGGCCAATCTCCGCCCCGAGTCCCCAGACGCTCTTCTCTCCGCCACCGCCACCGGTGACGGCGGCCGCCATGCGGTCGCCTCCGCCGCTGGAGGCGGCCGCCATGCGGTCAGGCCGCGCCAGGCCTCCGCAGTTCGAGTAGAAGAAGTAGAAGATAAGAAGGAAGAAGACGGCGGTGAAGGCGAAGAAGCCGAGCACGCCCACCTGCTCGAAGGTCTTCACCCGCCGCCCCAGCCGCCGGAGCGCCTCCATACCTCCACCTTCCTCCCCTCCGCCGCCCCTCCTCTTCGCCGGCGATCTCGGCAGCGCCGGCGATGCATTCCTCGTCAACCCCGAGACCGAGACCGCCATTAAAAGAGCCTCCTTTCTCCTCCTCCTCCTCCTCCTACAATTACTATTTGCAAAGAATAGCTTTTCAAAAAGCAATGGATAGCTTTTCAAAGAGCAATGGAATTTACGGCATGAAATTAATAAAAGAAAAGAAATTTGTGGTGATCATATCAAACGGGTTGAGGATATGGAAGGAAAGGTATAAGCAAGGATGAAGGAATGGAAAAAGAAAGCCCGGGATTTTTGCTTACCCAAAAAAACTGTAGATTTTTTCAAATATTTTAAAATTTAAATTAGAATTTTATTTTATTAATACTTGGGTTTTATTTAACAACAAAATTTCGAATTAGAATCTAACGGTACGAGGGAGGGAGGGAGGGTGAAAGGCTGGTCATTGTCAGCAAGCAAAGAACAAAAACAAGTCATTCACATGAGCAGGCTCTGCCAGATTTCTTTTTATTTTTATCTATCCATTTTTATTTATTTCTTCCCCTTTTCCTTCTTTATTTATATTATATTATTATCATCATTATCTCAGCAGTGCCATTTGGGTCGTGGAGACCTGCAGACTGTGGAGTGCTTTATGGCTTTTAAAAGGGTGGTTTAAGAGAGGAGGTCGTGGAGTGAAATATAAGAAATAAGAGGGGCGTAATAATACAACCATCCTCTTGTAATTTTGACTGGTATACTTTAATTAAGTTAAGTGCATGGGTAGTTGCTAGTTGCCAAATGAAGAAATAAGAATAAAAAAATTAATAAGATCCGTATCAAAAAAAATAGTGAAGTAATAATAATAATAAAATAATAAGAAGTTATAATACCACCACCATTAAACCAACTCTAGGCCGAGGGGGATGGTGTCAGACTGCGTTAAAAGTGCAACGATCCGGGCTCCGCAAAAGCGACGCAAAAGTGGACCCAAGGCGTGAATATGTGATAACGAGCGAGGTCACGAGAGATCCATGGGCCCCACAGCGATATTTGTGATATGAAATTTTTTTGTGGGGCCCTCTGTTGTGGAAAAATTAAGGGTGGATGACGTTGGGGAATACGGTGGGGTCGTTTTTCCGGTCGTGGGAGAGCGAGAACTGGGTGGGTGCCCACGCCGTGGTCCGGAGACTTTAACCGTCGTCTGATGCCGTAACGGATTCTGAGTGGCGGACTTGAATTTTTTTTTGAGCTCTACTTCCACCCTTAAATGAATAATAAATCCCAGGGGGTCTCCCATTTTGTTGAAACATGATGGGATTGGTATTAATCATGTAAATTAATACGGCCTCCAAGGTTCTTGAATATTAACGGCTATTATAAAAAATATTATTTTCTATTATAATGGTTCGTTATAATATGACTAATGGCTATTAATTTTAAATAACATTTTTTTAAATATTTATAAATTCATTTTTTTCTAACTCTTTTTCGCTATCCATCGTGTCACATGAAAAATAATATTTTTTTATCATTTAAATAATAATTTAAAAATATTTGTTTTTAATATAATCATAGCATTAATATAATATCCATCTATAGTGATAATTATTTTAATAATAAAATTTGAATTATGTTTGAGACAAATAAGAGCTCCTACAACTGTGATGATAGTTAAGATAATATCTGGTTGGAACCATGGTAACATAACAATATCATTATTTAAACTTGATATAAACATGCCAAGCTAACATTAGTTTGTATTACTTTTTTAATTATATGAACATTTTCTTGATAAGCTTGGATTTAGTATCTATAAGCAGATTTTATATGCACATTTGCAAAAGGAATTTTTGTTTTTTTTTTTTTGAATTTCAATCTCACATATTGATATGAGAAAATCTATAACTTTTCAAAAAAAAAAAAAACACCTTGTTTGTTAGCTTCGTTACTAGATCATAGGAAAATTAATAGTGGACAATAGTTTAACCAATCGCTATGGGTGTTCAATGATAGTTTTAGCCCTTCATTTATAAAAATTAACTTTTATTTCTTTTATGTAACCTTTAACTCTTAATGGAATTATATAACAACTTACAATTTATATGAAATTTTACTAGATTAAAAAAATAGATTACATAAGTTTAAGCAAGGATGGATGATCTTCTTGCACCAACAGCAAGTTTAAACATGACTTGTAGGTAAAGTCCCCCTTATTGAATATAGAATGGAGACTATTAGAAATGTATATTGCCTATATATCAGGAATATTATCATGTAAAAGAAAAGCCTGAGAGATGCAGGAAAAGGAGGAGAAACATAAAAAAAGTGGAGAAGATATCTTTTTCTTATATTTCACTATGATATGTATATCCATATATAGAGATGAAGAAGAGAGAAACAGACAGGAAATTGGAGAGATCACGGTATCAATCACATGATCTTCCTAATTCAAAAACATGCCATAGTAATTATAAAATATTCTAGATAATATTCTAGACAATGTACATTCCTAATATTCTGTAACATACCATTGTAAAAAAATATTATAAACAATGTACATTCCTAATATTCTGTATATTCCTGATATATAGGCAATGTACATTCCTAATAGTCCCCCTCAAGTTGGCGCATAGAGATTTCGAATGCCCAACTTGCATAGAATCTCTTGAAAATGATCACAGCCGAGAGCTTTGGTAAAGATATCTGCAAGTTGACAATGTGTAGAAACATATCGTGTAGCAATGTCTTGAGATTGTAGTCGCTCTCTGACAAAATGACAATCAATTTTTATGTGTTTGGTCCGCTTATGAAACACAGGATTTGCAGTAATGTGTAAAGCTGCTTGATTATCGCAATAAAGGAACATGGGACCATGATGTGAAACACTGAGGTCGGATAAGAGGGCTCGAAGCCATAGTAATTCACTGATAGTGTGTGCCATAGCCTGGTATTCGACCTCTGCAGAGGAACGAGATACTGTTGTCTGCTTCTTAGCACGCCAAAAAATCGGAGCATCTCCTAAGGAAATATAGTGGTGCGGACACCAGAGCCATCAAAAATCGGCAACATGATTTAAGTTCGATTTGGATCGAAGAAGCATCATTAAATTGATTCTACTTCAGTTATTTATTTTCAGTCAATAAATTTTAATGCATTTGGCTTTGGGTCCATAGGGCCATACTTGGATTTGTCCACATCACCTTTGGAGCCACCACTCTCCACATGCCAAGAGAAGAAATATACATGCCAGCATGTGCCGTGCTCATGTCAAGTTGTGTCAAGCATCAAGCACCCACATGGAGTTTCATTTCTTCCTTAGAATTTCTTAAGAGTTCTTGGCTACTTACTTATTTTGTTGAAGGTTGATTTCTTTTCTATGGTAGATTATAATGCTTTACTTTTTTGTGGAGGGTTGATTTCTTCCTTGTAAAGATAAGAGATTCCTAAACAAACAGGACCCTTAGAGTCCTATATAAATCCTTGTATCTTTCATGAAAAAAGACAATGAATGATTTTACAAACTCCACAAATACTTGTGTCAATCGCTCCGAGAGGGAGAGGGTGTGAGACCCAAAATCGCCCCACAAGGGGAGGGTGTGAGGCCCACTTTCTATCCTATTCCTTCTACTTAAGATTCAGTGTTCCTACGACTTTGATCGACTCCACTATTTACCCACGCAAGCCTATTCCGTCAAGAGAAGATCTGTCTCCTCCAGAATTTTTATCTGTCGTGCTGAGAGGAGTGATTTCTTATTCTACAGATCATATGCTGTCAAGGACCTTCGTTCCTTAACAGTTGATCTATGATTTTTTTTTTTTTAATCCGATGTTGGTAAAGACCTAGTTCTTTATCGATGGATCTGTTTGGTTAAAAGATTAAGAGCCCTAATCAGAGTAGTTTCTTAACTACCACGATCCGGATTCTTATCATCTTCTTGGATTTTCTCACGGGTTTAATGTTTTATTTTCTCTCGTTCCATTCTTATTTCTTTTTTTGCATTTACTCGTGAGCATGTTTAATTTCTGCTATCTGTTTATGAAATTTTCTATTGCTAATTGTTTACTGATCTCTCGAATGGCATTCGTCTGTATCATTTAGATTGATCTCGCTTTAGTCTCGTATCAATCAATCACGCCTCCTGAGCAGAGTATAGGCAACTATACTGTCTGTCCTAGGAATAATGAGCCCCTGACCGGATGTGATTTGTTGTTGATGAACAGAAGAGAGCTTGATTATTAGGATTGATTTTCTTTTTAGGATTGTCCCGCATCAATTTGGTATCAGAGCAGGTTGATTAGGGCTTTAGTTTAAATTCAGCAGTTTAAATTTTTGCAAGTTAAATTTTCGCACTCTAAATTTCGTACTTTACTTTCAAGCATTTTAATTTTTTATTGTATCTTATTTCTGCATTTTAGGGTTGCATGACCACTAGATCAGGTACCTGGTACCAACGTCCTACTTTTCCACCCAATACCAATATGGATCCCAATATAGCAGCCATCATTAATGCTCTGATTAAAAAGTTTGATGACATGAAAAATTTTATGAAAGCCATGGATGAGAGAATAGTGGTATTAGAAGAAGCTAGGTAGAAACAATCTGAACCTGAGTCTCCCCAACTATCTATAGGACAAAGAGGTAGGAATCTAGAACTTGATCGACCTATAGGGACACGCCCGCACCATAACCAGTTCGATCAAGATGAGCATATTCTTAGGAATGTAAAAGTCGAAGCTCCAAGTTTTGATGGTTGTCTAGATCCGAGAGAGTACCTAGATTGGAAATCAGGTATGGACCACTATTTTGGATGGTACGAAATGTCTGAAGCAAGGAGAGTTAGGTTTGCTAGGATAAAATTGGTGAGGCAAGCCCGACTTTATTGAGAAAGTGTTGAGCGTCTTCTCAATCAGAGAAGACAAGATCCGATAGAAACCTGGGATGAGATGAAAGAAAAACTCAGAGAGAAGTACCTCCCCACCTCTTACCAACAAAGACTTTTAGATCAATGGCAGAGGCTTACTCAAGGGAATAGATCAGTCACTGAGTATATCACGAGATTTGATGAATACCTCATGAGATGTGGAGTAGCTGAAGATAGAGTTGTTATCTTATCTAGATTTAGAGCTGGATTACGAGAGGATATTCAGCGTGAGCTCTTTCTGCGAGAGGTAACCACGTTGGAACAAGCTTATCAACTTGCCTTAGATTTTGAAAGATTTTTTAGATATTCGACTCCCCGTCGTCCTGAACCCAACCGAGTAACCCCTTCTGGATCGAGACCTAATATTAATCAAACTCCTAGTAACAGACCTCCACTTACAAATCCTATTGGGAGAAAAGAAGATAAAAAAAAAGGAGCTATAGGAGAGTTATCAAAAGAAAGTAGTTCTCGATCTCATTGCTTTAAGTGCCATGGTTATGGTCACTTTGCTGCACAATGCCCCAACCGATCATTATTCGTAGAAGAATTAGAAGGAGAAACTCTAGAAAATATGGAGGAGAAAGTTTACGAAGCTGATCCAGATTTAGCCGAGCAATTTGAGAGTACTGAGGACATCCTAGGTTATGCCACACCTGAGTCAGACCTTAGGCTTGAAGTCGTTAGGTATGTCCTAGCCCAAACTAAGGAAAGTGAAGACTGGCGTAGGACCTCTATTTTCCATACCTTCATAAAATTTGGCGATAAAATTTGTAAGGTGATCATTGATAGCGGTAGCTGTATCAACGCCATCTCCACCGACACGGTTAAGCAATTAGGATTAACTCCTGTAGATCATCCTAGTCCATACCGTGTGTCTTGAATTGATTTCTCCTCTATTCCCATCAAATTTAGATGCCGTGTGCCCATCCAGCTTCATTCCTATCAGGATCATGTGTGGTGCGATGTCTTACCCATGAAAGTCGGAAGTATCATATTAGGTCGGCCTTGGCTATTCGATAATGATGTTACGATTTATGGTCGTACCAACTCTTGCAGCTTTACTCATCAGGATAAGAAGATCACGATTAATCCTTCCCCACCTAAGGCTACTAATAGAAAGATAGGCGATGGACCAAAAGAAAATCTTAAGAAGAAAAGCCTCAATCTGATAGGTGCTAAAGAATTAGAGACGATCATGAGTGAAGGATCACCAGTTTGGATGCTTGTTGCTAGAGAAGTTCGTGAGGATTCTAAGGTGGATTATCCTAAGGAAGTAGCTAGCCTTCTTACTGAGTTTCATGATGTCTTTCCTGAGGATCTTCCAGATTACTTACCGCCTATGAAAAATATTCAACATGCCATTGATTTAGTTCCTGGATCTATCCTACCCAACTTGCCCCACTATAGGTTGAACCCTAATGAGCATGCCGAGCTACAAAGACAAGTTGGAGAGCTGATAAAAAAAGGATTTGTGAGGGAGAGTTTGAGTCCTTGCGCAGTTCCTGCACTACTGACTCCAAAGAAGGATGGTACATGGAGGATGTGCATAGATAGCCGTACCATTAATAAGATCACCATTAAGTACCGCTTTTCCATCCCTAGGTTAGATGACATGTTAGATATGATGGCCGGATCCACTATCTTTTCTAAGATCGATCTTAAGAGTGGTTACCATCAAGTAAGGATTAGACCGGGAGATGAGTGGAAAACTGCTTTCAAGATAAAAAATAGTTTATATGAGTGGATGGTGATGCCATTTGGATTATCTAATGCCCTTAGTACCTTCATGAGGTTGATGACCCAAGTACTACGACCATTTATAGGAGTATTTGTAGTCGTATATTTTGATGACATTTTGATCTATAGTCGAACTAGGGAAGACCATTTAGATCACCTCCAAAGAGTGTGTCAAGTTCTTAAAGCAGAAAGCTTGTATGCTAATCCTAAGAAGTGCGCTTTTATGACAGACCATATCATCTTTTTAGGTTTTGTTGTTACCCCCAATGGTGTATCTGCTGATCCTGAAAAGATTAGAGCAATAGTTGAGTGGCCGGTGCCCAAGAGTGTGCATGACGTGCAGAGTTTTCATGCATTAGCAACCTTTTATCGTAGGTTCATAAAAGGGTTTAGCACCATAGTCGCTCCCATCACTGACTGCATTAGAAAGAAAAATTTCGAATGGACTAGGGCAGCCAATAGAGCCTTTCTAGACATTAAGGACAAGATGACTCATGCCCCAATCTTACGTCTCCCTGATTTTTCTAAGGTTTTTGAAGTAGCGTGCGATGCGTCTGGAGTTGGGATTGGTGGTGTCCTTAGTCAAGAAGGTCATCCGGTAGCATACTTTAGCGAGAAACTTAACGATTCTAAACTCAAGTATTCTACCTATGATAAGGAGTTTTATGCGGTAATTCAAGCTTTAAGATATTGGAGGCATTACCTACTACCGCAAGAATTTATTTTGTACTCTGATCATGAGGCCCTTAGATTCCTGAATTCTCAAAAAAAATTGAATCATAGACACGGAAGGTGGGTCGAGTTTTTGCAAGCCTATACTTTTGTTTTGAAACACCGTGCAGGTGTAGAGAATCGTACTGCTGATGCCCTGAGTCGTTGTCATACTTTGCTGTCCACCGTTAGTATAGAAGTTGTTGGTTTTGATAAGGTTAAAAAAAATTATGAGGAGTGTCCAGATTTTGGTGACATACTTACCGCTTTACGTAAGGGGCCATCTAGAGAACGTAGTGAATATACCCTTCAGGATGATTACCTATTTAGAGAAACTAGGCTGTGTATCCCCCGTACATCTTTAAGAAATTTTTTAGTTTGGGAATTACATGCTGGAGGATTAGCTGGACACTTTGGCAGGAATAAAACTATAGAGTTGGTAGAAGTCCAGTTCTTTTGGCCAAGCTTGAAAAGAGATGTCGCCCGAATTATTGTCCAATGTAGAACATGTGCCGTGGCCAAGCAGAGAAAATAAAACACCGGCTTATATACACCCTTACCTATACCAGATTGTCCTTGGCAAGATGTTAGTATGGATTTTATTTTGGGATTACCTAGGACAGCTAGGAAGCATGATTCTATTCTAGTGGTTGTAGATAGATTTTCAAAAATGGCCCATTTCTTGCCCTGTTGCCAAACGTCTGATGCGTCGAAAGTTGCAAGGATATACTTTGATGAGATTGTTAGACTACATGGATTGCCTAAAACTATTGTTTCTGATAGGGATGTTAGATTTATGAGCTACTTTTGGAAAATCCTATGGCATCTTTTAGGCACAAAACTAAAGTTTTCTTCTGCCTATCATCCGCAAACAGACGGTCAGACCGAAGTGGTTAATAGAAATCTTGGAAATCTTTTGCGTTGCTTGATTGGGGAACATATGGGTAACTGGGATCTTTTGCTGTCCCGAGCCGAATTTGCATATAATAGCTCTGTTAATAGGTCTATTGGCATGAGTCCTTTTGAAGTAGTTCATGGATATCAACCTAGAAAATCAATAGACCTCATCCCACTACCCATGCATGCTAGGATTTTCGAATCTGCAGAGTCATTTGCACAGCATGTCAAGAGTCTGCATAAAGAGATCAGTAAAAAAATTAGTATGAGTAATATAGTTTATAAACAGAATACAGATTCTCATCGACGTGTTCAAGAGTTTGCAGAGGGAGACTATGTGATGGTTCGATTGAGGCCTGAACGGTTTTCCCTCGGAACCGTGAAGAAATTACATGCCCGAGGAGCAGGTCCGTTTAAGATCATAAAGAAAATCGGATCAAATGCGTATGTTGTGGACCTACCTTCTGATTTTGGAATTAGCTCTACTTTTAACATTACAGATCTTGTCGCCTATAAAAAACCAACTCGGATACCTAGTGAGCCATTTGAGCCTGAACCAACCTTTAAGAGCGAACCTATCCCTGAGTGTCCACCAGCCAAAATGTCAGCAAAACACGATCAGATTGAGAGAATTTTGGATGAGCAGATCCTTTCCACCCGGAGTCGAGGCTATCAGCGGTATCTGGTCAGATGGCGAGGTCGACCGGAGTCTGAAGATATCTGGATCACTCGAGAAGAGCTGCAACGCATTGATCCCGATCTACTTGAGCGTCACCAGAGCGGAATCGACCCACACTCGACAGGGTCGAGTTTTTCCCACCTCGGGAGAATTGGTGCGGACACCAGAGCCATCAAAAATCGGCAATATGATTTAAGTTCGATTTGGATCGAAGAAGCATCATTAAATTGATTCTACTTCAGTTATTTATTTTCAGTCAATAAATTTTAATGCATTTGGCTTTGGGTCCATAGGGCCATACTTGGATTTGTCCACGTCACCTTTGGAGCCACCACTCTCCACATGCCAAGAGAAGAAATATGCATGTCAGCATGTGCCGTGCTCATGCCAAGTTGTGTCAAGCATCAAGCACCCACATGGAGTTTCATTTCTTCCTTAGAATTTCTTAAGAGTTCTTGGCTACTTACTTATTTTGTTGAAGGTTGATTTCTTTCCTATGGTAGATTATAATGCTTTATTTTTTTGTGGAGGGTTGATTTCTTCCTTGTAAAGATAAGAGATTCCTAAACAAACAGGACCCTTAGAGTCCTATATAAATCCTTGTATCTTTCATGAAAAAAGACAATGAATAATTTTACAAACTCCACAAATACTTGTGTCAATCGCTCCGAGAGGGAGAGGGTGTGAGACCCAAAATCGCCCCACAAGGGGAGGGTGTGAGGCCCACTTTCTATCCTATTCCTTCTACTTAAGATTCAGTGTTCCTACGACTTTGATCGACTCCACCATTTACCCACGCAAGCCTATTCCGTCAAGAGAAGATCTGTCTCCTCCAGAATTTTCATTTGTCGTGCTGAGAGAAGGAGTGATTTCTTATTCTACAGATCATATGCTGTCAAGGACCTTCGTTCCTTAACAGTTGATCTATGATTTTTTTTTTAATCCGATATTGGTAAAGATCTAGTTCTTTATCGATGGATCTGTTTGGTTAAAAGATTAAGAGCCCTAATCAGAGTAGTTTCTTAACTACCACGATCCGGATTCTTATCATCTTCTTGGATTTTCTCACGGGTTTAATGTTTTATTTTCTCTCATTCCATTCTTATTTCTTTTTTTGCATTTACTCGTGAGCATGTTTAATTTTTGCTATCTGTTTATGAAATTTTCTATTGCTAATTGTTTATTGATCTCTCGAATGGCATTCGTCTGTATCATTTAGATTGATCTCGCTTTAGTCTCGTATCAATCAATCACACCTTCTGAGCAGAGTATAGGCAACTATACTGTCTGTCTTGGGAATAATGAGCCCCTGGCCGGACGTGATTTGTTGTTGATGAACAGAAGAGAGCTTGATTATTAGGATTGATTTTCTTTTTAGGATTGTCCCGCATCACATAGAAACCTGTAGTAGAGCGCCTTGTCATAGGACATCCTGCCCAGTCTGCATCACAATAGGCATATAACTGAAAGGTGTTGACACTTGAAAAAAATATGCCTTGACCTGGAGACCCTTTCAAATATCGCAAAATACAGAAGGCTGCGTCTAAGTGTGGTTGCCGAGGAGATTGCATAAACTGTGTCAGAACATGCACCGAGTATGCAATATCAGGCCTAGTGATAGTCAAATAAATGAGTCATCCCAGCAATCGACGATATGGACCTGGATCATCAAGTAGATTTCCATCATCCGCCGTGAGCTTGAGATGTTGCTGCATAGAAAATTTTGTGGGCTTGGTCCCAATCATTCCGGTCTCATGGAGAATGTCAAGAGTATATTTTCATTGTGATACAAATATGTCCGAAGATGATCGTGCCACTTCTAATCCAAGAAAATATTTTAAGTTGCCCAGGTCTTTAATGTGAAACTTGTCTTGCAAATATTGTTTCAGTGCCTGACATTTCGAAGGGTTATTCCCTGTAATAATCATATCATCCACATAAACAAGAATGGCAATGAAAGAGTCCTCATCCTGTTTGGTGAACAGAGAGTGATCGGCTTTAGATTGAGTACAACCATATTGGAGCAAGGAGTGGGAGAACTTTTCAAACCACTGTCTTGATGCTTGCTTGAGTCCATAAAAAGACTTACGCAACCGACAAACACGTGTGTCACTTGGTTTTAGAAATCCCGGCGGAGGTGTCATGTATACTTCTTCATGAAGATCGCCATGAAGGAAAGCATTGTTGACGTCCAACTGATGTAACTGCCAATGTTTAGCGGAAGCAACAGCTAAGAGACACCGTACTGTAGTCAATTTAGCCACCGGAGCAAAAGTCTCAGTATAGTCAAGGCCTTCTATTTGTGTGTATCCCTTTGCCACTAACCGAGTCTTGTATCGCTCAATAGAACCATCGACCTTGTATTTAATTTTGTATACCCATCTCGATCCAATGGGTTTCTTCCCGAGTGGTAGATGCTCCAAAGTCCAAGTGCCATTTTGCTGAAGAGCAGTGAGCTCAACCCTCATTGCTTCTCGCCACTTAGGATCCTTAACGGCTTGAGAAAAGATTTTAGGTTCTTTATGAGAGGTAATAGCTGAAATAAAAGCTCGATAGGAAGCATTAAGCTTAGAATAAGTAAGGTAGCAAGAAATAGGATAAGGCTTACCTGGGGTCACTGAATTGACGGATGTGTCCGGGGGTCTCCCCACTCCTGGGGCATCGACAATGTAGTCCTGTAATCGAACGGGTTGCTTCCTATCTCTGACGGACCGTGAATTAGGTCCAATGGTCTTAGAAGGTGAAGCCTGCTCAGGAGAGATAGTGTCGATTGCATCAAGAGTCTTGTTCAAACTTGACATTTGGTTCGAATCAATGGAATTGGTTTGTGTTTGATCTGACTCATGAGAAAGAATAGGGTTTGAAATCTGTCCTTGGGTCTGACCCAAATTAGGTACATGAGGTAAATTATTGGTTGTCAAAAGAAATCCCACATCATAATCAGTTTGATTTGGTTGTGAAAAAGAAGGTATAATAGAAAAATAAGGTAATGTTTGAGAATAAGGAAACATCTTCTCATGAAGGATAACATCACGTGAAGTAAATATTTCATGAGTTTCAAGGTTATATACACGATAGCCCTTTTGACCAAGAGGGTATCCAACGAACACACAAGCACGAGAACGAGGTTGAAATTTATCACTAGACGTCTCATGCACGTAACAAAGGCTACCAAAAACTCTCAGATGATCATAGGTGGGTGGTTTATGAAATAAGAGTTCGTAGGGACTCTTACCATTCAATTTTGGTGTAGGTGTCAAGTTAATTAAATAGACGGCAGTCAAAATACATTCTCCCCAAAATGACACAGGCAAGTTGGCTTGAAATCTTAGAGCACGGGCAACATTTAATAGATGTCGATGTTTACGCTCAACTACCCCATTTTGTTCTGGTGTCCCAACACAAGAAGTTTGTGATATAATCCCATGTTCTAGAAGATGTGATTTCAATGGTCCGGCTACAAACTCTTGAGCGTTATCACTACGTATGTGTTTAATGTTGGCATCAAAATGATTTTTGACCATAGCATGAAAATTAACAAAGCATTGGTATGCCTCGGATTTTCTTTGTAATAGATAAACCCAAGTAGCCCTTGTGCAATTATTAACAATGGTGAGAAAGAAATGAGCTCCTGTGTGTGATGGGGTGCGATATGGTCCCCATATATCAATATGAACTAAATTAAATGGTGAAGCAGATTTATTAATGCTCAAAGAAAAAGGCTTTCTTGTCTGTTTTGCACGATAGCAAATGTCACAATAATTATTTATGGAATCAAAAGAAGTATTTGAAAGAAAAGAAACAAGTTTCAAACGCTTGTAAGAGCAATGTCCTAACCGAGCATGCCAGAGATTAATCGAAATATTGACTTTATTTGTCCGTGCAGGACGTATTGCCAAGCCTTTGAAGTAGTAAAGACCATCCCGGAGTTCACCCAATCCAATCAGCTTCCTCGTGGCAAGGTCCTGTAGAGTACAAAATGTGGGAAAGAAGAGAACAGCACAATTAAGTTCTCGAGCAAGTTTGCTTACTGAAACAAGATTGCAAGTAAAATTAGGAGCATATAAAGTACGATGCAAGGTAATATCATTGGTCAAAGTAACATCACCATATGAATGTACAGGCATATTGACTCCATTAGGTAAAGTAACTGAGAGTGCATTGTCAAGAGGTTCAATATCATAAAGAAAGGACTTACAAAAGGTTAAGTGTTCGGAAGCACCACTATCAAGGATCCAAGAATGATGAAAAGAATCAAGAGAGGCCTTACCAACAAAATTTACGGTACTTTGAGTCTTATCTTGTCCAAGAAAGGAAATAAGTTGCTGATATTGTGTAGGAGAAAGACCCGGTATTGGAGAGATTCTATCTGTATTCAATGGTGTAGTAGCATTCACGGCAACCCCTCCTTGGTGCTGACTACCGGTCTCGGCTCCATTGACTCTACCCTTAACTCGATCTTTGGATTGCCATCCAGGTGGGTACCCGATTAGCTCGAAGCATCTATCACGGATATGTCCTGTCTTCTTGCAGTAGTCACATCGAAAATATTTTTTATTCCTTTCCTTGGAGCCGATCTCTTTATTCGCCCTTTCTGTCATGGGCTTAACAGCGAGAGCCGCGGCTTCGGGTTGAGAAGTTCGAACAGCGGCGACTTCCTTCTGCTTTTCACCTCGAATCAATAAGGCATATGCCTTATTAACTGTTGGTAATGGCTCCATGGACAGTAGTTGATCTCGCAACGTGTCGTAGGAGTCCTTGAGACAAAAAAGAAACTGATGTAGTCTCTCTTCTTCTTTCTCAACTTGGATCTCTCTAGTGGCTCCACACGAATAAGTCGGCACCTTGGAATAAGCCGTAAGTTCCTCCCACAAGCCACGAAGATGGGCATAATAAGCGGCAATAGTCATATCATTGCCTTGCCTGAAACTCCAGATTTGAGTCTTTAACTCATGAATGCGAGGAGCATTACCTTGAAAGTATCTTTCCTCAAGATCGACCCAAATATCTCGAGCACTTTCAAAAAAAGAGATGCTATCATAGATTTCTGGTACAACAGAGTTGTAGATCCATGATATCACCATTGAATTGCACGTATCCCAGAGAAAATGATCCCGCGATCCATCTATAGGTCGTACAAGTATCCCATCAACGAACCGAATTTTTCGTTTGGCTCGAAGAGCAGTGATAATGGCCCTTCGCCATGCAGGATAGTTCGGTCCCTTGAGTAGAGATGTCACAAGGGCATTCCCAGGATTCTCTGAAGGTGAGATGAAATAGGGAGATGCCGGATCATGCGCAGCATTTAAGATCGATGACGAACCATCCACCATAGATTCGATTGTGGTGCTCTGATCGATTTGATCAGACATGTTGATGAGGATAAGATGTAGCAACTATTTGCCTCCAGCTACGTGCAAGAGGACGCTTCAGCAACAACCTGCTGTAAGCGCTTAATCGAGGAAAAGACTTGGATCAATGGCGACCCTACTCTGATACCATGTAAAAGAAAAGCCTGAGAGATGCAGGAAAAGGAGGAGAAACATAAAAAAAAATGGAGAAGATATCTTTTTCTTATATTTCACTATGATATGTACATTCATATATAGAGATGAAGAAGAGAGAAACATGCAGGAAATTGGAGAGATCACGGTATCAATCACGTGATCTTCCTAATTCAAAAACATACCATAGTAATTATAAAATATTCTAGACAATGTACATTCCTAATATTCTGTAACATGTCATTGTAAAAAAATATTCTAGACAATGTACATTCCTAATATTCTGTATATTCCTGATATATAGGCAATGTACATTCCTAATAGAGACTGTATTTCACTTGATTGATTGTTTGCAATTCTAAATATGAATAAGAAAGGGTGTTTTTCACAAATAGGTAATAATTCATTGTTTTATTTGCAAGAAAAAAAGGTCTTGTTATAATGATTTTAGAGGCCTATAATTACATTAGATATACTCAAGAACATGACAATATCCTTATTTTCTATGATGAAGTGTACAAACATGTCGTACCTTACTTGCCTCCTAGATGGTTGGAATATGATTATATTATTTCCAAAGTTGTCAAAGCATCCAAGCTACTAATAAGGTTGCTAACCATGGGCCAATATACTAAACCAATGATGCGAGCTTAGAATATTCTAAACCACTGGTGCATCGCCTGCAAGAATGTCAAGAAGGCTGTACAACATGATTACTTAAGTTTGAACTTAATTTACACCTCTCCTTCAAGGTCAAGATGCCAACAAGAATAACTACAAGGGTTGTTATTTAGACATTCTCACATTATGACTAGTAAAATATGAAAAAGAGTAAATGACATTAATTTACATTTTATTATTCATCTGAAAAAAATATATTTAAAAAAATAAATCTTTATTTAAATTCAAAAATTAAAATTTTTGGTTCAATAAATAGTAACTTGAGCAGAAAGTATTTTTCTTTATCATTATTTCTTCTGTAACACTAAACAAAAACGATTACAAGATTCACAATATATTCTAAACATACTTTCAGAGTAGTTTAAGGTAGATAAAATAGCAACCACTATATTTATTATAATAGAAAATAGCTGAGAGCATTGTCCACGGAATATCGAACTTGGGACAGGGTAAAACGCGTGGGCTCAGCCAAGTCAACCAACGTAGACCATTTCTTAGTTTTACCATTTCTAAAATTCTAAATAAATCAGTGATTTCAGTTACCAAAAAAAAAAAAAAAGAAGGTAATCTCGAAAATTTAAATCTCCATTACGTCCTTGCTTATTCCATGAACAATAACACTCATAAATTCCCATCATTGGCCACTATTTTTTGTCATAAGATTTAGTTATGGTTATTATAATGGCCACCTTTGTGTCTATAAAATAAACCAATAAAATTCTGAGACAAAAAATGATACCTATTCTACTTTCAGTGATACAAATCCAGTCACCACCTCCTCTTATAGTGATACTTCTATAGACCCTATTGGATCAGTTTGATGAAAGGATCTTACAAAATAAATAGTTCAACCAAATAAATTTTTATCTATCTGTCTGTCTATATACATATACATACATACATACATACATACATTTATATATGGAAGTATAGACTATTTTGGGGTTAGCATATAATTTTGTGGTCAACTAGAAATAGTCAAGCGGCAAATCCTTGCCAATCCTTCAATCCACCATTTCAACAATCTATTGAAATCGTCGCCGCACGCACCTTTGAATCACTCAAGGGAGGAATGAGGATTATTGTGAAGGAAAGCAAGGGATATATTGGGTGAATTGAATTGGACAAAGAGAATCTAATTAACCTCACCCCATGTCACACAAGCGCCTCCAAATAAGTCCACCATCAAGGTGTTCCAAGTCCCTTGGACCCCACATTATTTGCATGTCACTCCATCTCTTTCCTTTTCTCCCATTTTCTCTTATGTACAAATGTAGTTACCAATCATTCATTATTTTTTCAATCATGTATGACTTTTCTTTATAACTATTGTTGCTATTACAAAATCGTCATTTTCATTATTTGTCCTTGTTATTTTGTTCTTATCAGTATAAACAAAATATAGGAATCTCACAAGTTCTTTTGAGAGGTCTCAGAAGTCACCAGTAAAGGAAGACTGAGCCAAAAAAAGGAGACAGGCCAAGTCTTTGCCATAGCTATGTTGTCCTCAGAAATCATAAGGTTTATGCCATACATGTCCCTGGCAACTTTTTTTTTTTTCTTTTTGGCTGGGTGTTGGAACACAGGCAATGCACCAATGTGACCTCCCAAGAACATTGGGACCTTTTTTGTTACTTATGTGACTTGAAGAAGCTTCTATTTTTGTTTACTTGCTGTATTTCTTTATTTCTCTGGAACAAAGATAGTATCCTCCTGCTTATATTAAAAAAAAAAGAACAATATTTAGCCTATGTTTGTGCTTTCCCTCTCCCTTTTCCAATCCAATGAAATTCCCATTCCTAAAACTTCTGAATAGATTGAGCTCTCTCTCTCTCTCTCTCTCTCTCTATATATATATATATATATATATATATATATATCTCTTTCCTATTCAACTTATAACATATCTAGTCCAATTATCTTCCTTCTCTGGTCCTTGGGATATTGCAGAGTTTATAACAATTTGGAAGCCATGAGGGGAAGGTAGAGGTGTTTAAGGCCTGACAGATTCATTCTGAATAATTAATAAGTTATGATGTTATGTGCTGGGCTTCTCATCTGTCCTCAGGTGACTATCCAATGTCTCTTGGAAATTTTGGGCCCTTCTTACTACATACCTTTATCAAACAGATTCACAGAACTTTATGAAAAGAGAAAACAGTGAAAGGCTATCATGTCTAACCAAACTTGTCCTTGCTAACACCTGAGCAGCGGGAAGCTACATCGCACCGACTGCACCTGCTCATTTACTGTGATGGCCAAGGTTTATGATGTGATCAAAACAGGATAAGAGAGTATAGTTGGATGATGATGCAAAGTAGTCAAGCATAATCAAAATGGGAGCTTGGAATTTTGAGGACCACATAGAGTTTGTGAGTGCAAAGTGCTTAGACCAGCTGCTTGGTCACAGGCAAAGGAGCTGTGCAGTAGGGCTGTCAAACTAAAGCTCGAGCTCGAAAAGCTTCATTAAAGCTAAATTCGAACCTAAACAAGCCAAGCTTGAACCAGCAAGATGGACTCGAAATAAAATTTAAGCATCGAAAGTTTGACCTAGCTTGATCAAGCTCGGCCTGGTAAAGCTCAAAACAAGCCCAATTTCTTTGAAACAATTAAATGTTAAAATAGACTTCAACAAGTACAAAACCAAGTTTGACTGAAGCTGAATCAAGCTTGATCGATTAAATTAACGTTCACCAAGTTTGAAACTGAGCTTGAATTAAACTCTCCATAACGATAAACTAATTTTAAACTAGGTTGATCAAGACCAAGCTCAATTAGCTCGGCTAGATTACACTCCTGCACCTCTAATGTGCAATCAAGCTAACAATCACCGATTATCATGGGAAATACTTGGGTCGCTTACACTTCTAGTAATGAGGTTGGACATAGTTATTTTTTCAGTATTTTTGTCATGACGTTACCCCCAAACACTTGCTTGTATGGTATTATCTATTGCCAATTGGACAAGGGGCAAGCTTTAGATTTGAGCCATCTCTCAAAGAATAGGTGGGCATATGGTAGAAAGTGTTAGTCTCTCATAATCTCTTTTTTTTCCAAAAAAAAACCCTCATGTTTAACCTGACACAAGGCACAACATGGAGTCCAACTCCCTATTAATATCCTGTAAAAAGTGCTGCCCCATAATATACTCTCAAGCATATGCATTGCAATTGTTCCAACTCAACCAGCCATTCCCATCCATAATTTTCCTAACTATTCATCATAAGTTCTACAAGGTCTTAATTTACCAAGTATAATATCTATTTAAAACCATTTCTAATGTTACTTCAAAGTTTGCCACATCCTTTCTTATAACTATCTTGCATGCAGTCCATAGGTATGGAAAACATTCGTTACAATAACCAAGGCATGTCTATTGGATCCAACTATTTACTGTAACCAAGGATCTACAAACTTCTCAAATCCTTTATGTTATTCATAGACAACAAAATATTCTCAAGAAGAGATCTCATGGTGCATATGCTGTTTCAGAAGTTCTCACACACACATATAAAATTTTGGGAAAGTGAGGAATTAAAAAATCTAATTATTTCTTGTTGCCTCAAACCTACATTGCATCCATGGGCTAAGTTAGTAAGGTCTGATGAGGCCCAACCCATCCACTGTGTATCATTGCCCAATAAGTAACAAATGGGAATGGGAATCCTCTCTCTATCTTCCTCTCTTTCTCTCTCTTCTGGAAGATCTTCTCCTCCCCCTTTTTCTCCTCCCTCCACCATGCTAACACTGCTTTGTAGTCACTGAATGGCATGGCCTCCTCCTCCTCCTCCTCCTCTTCTTCATCCCTTTTGAAGCTTATTATCATCTCAGTTCTTCTTCTCTCCTTCACCCTATTCCTTATCCTCTTCCCCCCAAAACCCCTCTCCAACATCCCATCCAAATCCCGCCTCCTCCTCGAGTCGTCCTCGCTGCCACCTCCCCCGCCGGACGCCCCCTGCTCCGCCGTCCGCCTCCTTCCCGCCGATCGCCGCTGCGCCGCCGCCCATGCCCGCTGCCGAGGCGACTCCCCCGGCCTCCTCAACTACGCGGCCGTCCACTTCTGCCTCCTCGCTGGCGATCCCCACCTCTCCCTCCCGGTCCTCTCCCTCCTCCTTCTCCTCCACTTCTACTTCCTCGTCTTCGCCGCCCGCGACCACTTCTCCCCCGTCGTCACCCGCCTCGCCGACCACCTCCGCCTCTCCCCCTCCATGGCCGCCGTCACCCTCCTCGCCCTCGGCAATGGATCCCCCGATGTCTTCGCCTCCGTCGCCGCCGTCCGTGGCGGCCAACCACGCACTGGCCTCGGTGCCATCCTGTCCGCCGGCGCCTTCGTCTCCGCCTTCGTCGTCGGCGCCGTCGCCATCCTCGCCGCCCCGTTTCCACTCAATCCCGGCCCCTTTGTCCGCGACGTCTTCTTCTACCTCATCGCCGCCTCCGCCCTGTTCTACGTCTACCTCAGCGCCGAGATCTTCTTGTGGCAGGCTGTGGGCTTCATCCTCTTCTACTTATTCTTTGTCGGCTTCGTCTTCTGGATGGATTTGGTGGTGGAAGGGAGGAGAGCGAAGGAAGGGGAGGTGGAGATGGGCTTGGTGGCCGAGGAGGAGGAGGCTCCTCAGAAGCCTTCAAAACAATTGGATTGGGAATCTGGAGAAGTCATGAGAGATTTGAAGGATGCCAAAGCAAGATCTGCATGGAGCCTTTATGGGATGCTTGGAAAGGTACGCTTTGAAAGATTAAAATTGAGCGTTGATTATTTTGGAGCATCAAATTAGATGGATTATCTCTATGGAGTGATAGTATGATATAATTTCTTTATAGCGTTGTAAATACAACAGTTCATTGATTGTTAAGAGCTCACATGAATCATGGATCTTAAACAAAATAATTTGGTCCTAAGCAAGGGGGCTAGAATTAATATTTATTTGTTATCTAGAACTTAGGATATAGAAAGAACACTAGGCTAATTAAAATCACTCACATCTTTACTTGAAGTTTGTAGTAAATTATCCAAGATCAACTTATATGGGGCTTGCTGATTTTTTGTGCGAATTAGTCAAAAGCTTCAAATCTGCACATCAATGGAACTTTAACTAGAAAACAGTTTGTAAAGTTTAAGGTGCAAGTATTATACTTGTCAGCACTTCCACATGTATAAGTAAAAGCAACAACCCATCGAATAGGAGTGAAGGCCACTGACTGAGTAAAATTGTAGATATTATCATCTTTTGTTAAGAGAATATACACTTAGAAGCAACTGATTGGTGCTATGGGCCTTGAATTTATGAATATGTCACATTAATCGAGTGCTTCCATAGAATTAATCAGGGCTTAGTCTACTTAACGTTAGTCATCACCCATAATTTGGATTTTTTTACATTGAGCAGAGTGCACCAGATTGTCTGTTACTTCAGAGCAGCAGCATGCTCCCATGTTTTCTAAATTCTTCTGCACCTAGCTTTAATGCAATGCACTATTTGCAATTCCAACAGTTTATTCGGAAAAAATGAAAATAAAGAACTTCTCTTTTTCTTTTTTTAGGTTCTTTCCTTTATGTTAATATGATTGTACACATAGTTGTATACTTGTATTACCTCCATGATGAAATGATTTCCTTTTTAAAACTGATTATTGGTGGTTAAGCCAATTCTAAACTGCATGATAAAATGTAAACATTTTATGTTAACAGATTATGAGTGATACAGGTCAAATCCTGATTTGGCATTTTGAATGATTTGACTAAAATTCACTTTGCTGTATTAAGGAAAAAGTTTCCTGCAGAGTGTTTTTACAGTATAAGCATATCTTGATTTGGAATCTGATTTTGGTCCAATCAACAAATGGTGCAATTGGGCCTGGTCAGGGCCTTGGAGGCTGGCCCTTCCAGACCTATCAATGCAGTGCTATCCATGGCTTGACCTAGCTGAAAACTAGCCCAATAAGTTTAAACCAAACCTGACACTACCATATCTTGATTTGACCCAGCTTATCAACCAGCTTGGCCGCAACCCAACAGATCCACCGACGTGGAGAAAAATATGATATTAATTGGTAATGACACCTTACAAGATATAACATTAGTTTGTTTATATCATTGTTTTTAAAACATACCATACACTAACAGGGAACAGCTAAAATTGGTCTGTTTTGAATTATTATTGAATGATATATCTTCATATTCTCATTGCAAATCTTTTTATAGAGTTGTGTATCTGTCCATGCTAGTGCATGCCAAATCGTATATACCATATTTCAGAGTGGGTCATTTGTAATATTGGTTTCTCATGCATGAACACTGATGGTTTAAGTGGACTGCAATCTCATGCTATCATGTGATCTTCCTTTCCTGATTTCGTATAATAATAAAAAGAAGTTAATATATTCCCTTCTTTGAAAGAGGCTAGATTTTTTTAATGGAATGCATCTGTAGTCATAATAAAGCATCTTGTTCATTATCACATTAAAGTATTTTGAAATTTTTGTTATGGCTTGGTTCATAAGCAATTCTGGTGTTCTGGCTTGAGCTTGAAAAAATAGAGTCACTCATGATGAAGGTCATCAAACTGCCAAGCCAGTCTTAAATTGTGTCCCTCTTATAAGCCTAGGCAGCCAAGGGAGTCTTGAAGTTAAATCACAATTGAACCAATAACAATTTTATCAAGCAAATAGAGGGATCAACCTTGATAACTATGTGTGAAGTGAAGTAAAAGGAGATGGTTATGTAGTTATTACTACATTCCGCCACCTCGAGCATTTTCTATAAAGAAATGTCTCTTGAGTCTTGACTCTCTTCTCTGAATTCTAGCTATAACAAGGAGAAAGGGGAGGATGGTATATGAGTGAGAGGAGGCAAAAGTTCTTGTGTTAACATATCCAGGAAGAAAAGGAAAAGTTGCTGGAGCTGTTCGCAGTTGTCACTGCTAGAGTTTGATGGTCATCATCTATGGTCACTCATCTAGTTCACTTCTCTGTCCTCTCTCATATTTGCCTCACTTGTAATCTAGTCTTTATAGGTCCCTATAGTCGGTGGATCAGAACGAAAGGGCTATTGATAGAGGGATGGTATTTGATAGATGCATGTTGTTGATTCAAAAGAATATTCTGTGGATGATTGTGATCGCATTGACTTGTGAAAAGTTTGGACCCTCCTTTTACTTTGTATACTTGTCTTGTTTCTTGTGCTGAAAATATCTTTTTTTGGAGAGAATTAATTGATTATATTTAGTAAAGAAATGAATGCGTTAAGGGAAGTGAATTAATTTTTTTCTGCACCAACTTTTATAGTTGTGATCCATTTTTTTTTTCTTTTTTGCTCAACTTATGAGTAAAGCAACTATGGCAGCAAGAGGGATGGTTTTTCAATATCATAGTGCAATGAATTTACCAGACTGCCTCTGCATAGTGCGCAACGGTCGAGGTACCTGATTGAGTGGAAGAAGGCTCAAAGGGTAGCATCTTTTTTTTCCCCTCCTGAAAACAGTGGCTGGTGCATGGGTTCTTTTTTTCAACATATGGATAAATTTGATTGAGCAGCATGAAATTTACCAGCTTGGGATTCTTAAAAATGGTTGGCACATGGGTAGCTTTTTTTCTGATAATCTATGTTGTTACTAGTTCTATCATTTGCGATCTTCTGAAATGAAACTTATTCTTTGATGCTCATGTAGTATGCTTTAGTTTCTATGCTTTGGCATGGTGGACAACTATAGATGCAAAGTACTGTGCATTGGGTTACCTCTTGTTGGTTAGTGTTATGATTTAAGGTGGCACATGATACTGTTTCTCATGAATATGCATCTTATTTAAAATGATTTGGAAGTATGGTCGCCACTTATTCTGAAGCAATTGCCGACCCTTTATTGCGCATATAACTACTTTTCTTGATTCTTGGGGTACAGAGCTTTTTAAACTTAAATTGACCTTTCATGTTCTGAATTTTTTACACTTGTTGTTGGACAGATTTCACAAGTTTGGGAAGTTCCTATTGCAACTCTTTTGAAGCTCACAATCCCATCAACATCTCCTTCAGAATGGAACAGGTTCTACATAACAGCTAATATTGGCTTGTGTCCCCTTATTCTCCTATATTCATTAAGTTCCTTCATTGCATTAGACAGGCAAATAGTTTTCCTTCTCCCACAGACCCGTTTTCCTCTCTGGTCTGTTGTTCTCTTTGTAAGCCTCTGTCTTGCAGTAATGCACTTCATTTTTGAGAAGGAACCCCCAGCAAATGAACAGATAGCAGCCACCTTAATTGCCTTCATGATGAGTGTGTTTTGGATCTCAACCATGGCTGGTGAACTATTGAACTGTCTTGCAGCAATTGGAACTATAATGGAATTACCACCTGCCATCCTCGGGTTGACGGTATTGGCATGGGGTAATTCGGTAGGAGATCTTGTTGCTGATGTGGCATTGGCCAAGGCCAGCCAGCCTGCAATGGCAATGGCAGGCTGCTTTGCAGGTCCCATGTTCAACATGCTGGTTGGGTTGGGCACAGCACTGGTTATAGAGACAGCCAGCACATATCCAGGGCCTTACGAGCTGCAGTTCCATGTTAGCATTGTGGTTGCCTTTGTGTTCCTTCTGCTGAGCTTGATGGGTTCTCTTCTGGTAGTGACTTGGTACAGGTTCCGGGTGCCCAGGTTCTGGGGCTTCTGCCTTGTTGGGCTATACCTTTTTTTCACTGCAGTTAGCTTAGCAATTGCAAGGTTTTCTCGATGAGAAAAAAAATGCTTATAAGGTGGGATCTGTAGGAGCCTTAAACTTGGAGCAGAACAAGTATCACGAACATGGATGCTGTTGATTGGGGTAACACAAGCTGCATTAATGGTTTTCTTTCAATTGCGGGAGCTTAGATTTCATTATACTTGATTGTGGTGTGTGATTCACCCCACAAGCTACAGATTTTTGGTTTGGTGCGGTTGTGTGGCAAACACCAGTTTGATTCGTCCAATATAAATGATTCACTGGCAAGCTTATTACCCAGGATAGCATAACAAACATCGAGGAATACATTTTACATCTCAAGGATGTAATTTGATTATGTCACACAATTTAATATGTAATTCTTTTCCTTATAGCAAATGGATGTTTTTTGTTCTTTTCTCTCTTTTATTGAGGATTTGTATGATGGAATTGATGTAAAGATGGGGCAGATTGATTGGATGGGAGGAATGATAAACACCTATGCTACATTTTTCTCATTCTATTTTCTGCAGATTTTATGAGCATAAGAAGGCATGGAATCATTGCAAACTGTCATATTGTCTAATTTTTCGTGCGAAAAGTTGCTGCTTTTTTTGATAGAAATTGCATGGAAGGCTTTATCATATCAAGGTCAGAGTATGCTTAACGATTTGCTACTATTTAGGTCGGGTCATCGGATAATCACCGAAGCTGCTTGTTTAGCTTGTTATATGCAGTCCAAGAGTTTGAAAAATCTTTTTGATGAGAGTCCGTCTTGGTTTTGCACCATCACAAGCCAATTATGGTGGTGTTTTCTGAAGCAGGAATGGTTTCTGAAGCAGGAATGGTGGAAGATGGGGATGCAAGTGATCGGATGATTAAGAGCATACACTGGTAGGTTCTTTGTTGGGTGCACGAGGACAGAAGGGTAACTATGGGGAATTTGGTTGTCAGAATTTATGGTGGCCCATATGATATAAAATATGATTTAATAATTAAATAATGTTTAAATCCTACTGGCTGTTGAAAGGACGTAACTGTTGATAGTTTGATGGAAGTTACCATCCGTACTCTCATTAGGAGTTTAGTCCTCTCTCAATTCTGAACAACAAAGGAAAAAAAAGCTTCAAAATAAAGATCTTTATCACTAAGAAAAGGGTCAAGATTGAGATATCAAATCTTCCTCTGTAATTCTACAATTGACTTCATCAACGGACAATATGAATAAAGGTATGTATTTTTATTATGTAAAAAATATGAATTCTAAGATTATGGGATTGATTGATTTTATATCTAATTGAATATATGTATAGAATAATTAATGGTTTACATATGACATCATTGAACTTAAGATACCGGAAAGCTTGTTTAAGTTTGTATATTGATTTATTTAGTTTACACATCATGCGTTTCTTTCCTTTAATTGCAAAACCTTCAGATTGATCCATATAAACCTCTTCTTCCAAATTTTTATTAAGAAATACAGTTTTAACATCCATTTGGTGTAATTTTAAGTTATAATCAGCCACCAAAGCCATAATGATTCTAAGTGAATCTTTCTTAGAGACCGGTGAAAATACCTCTTTATAATCGATTCCATCCTTTTGAGTAAAATTTTTGGTAACAAGTCTGGCTTTATATCGCTCTATATTGCCATTTGAGTCACGCTTTATTTTAAAAACCCATTTACACCCAACTCTCGTACTTCCTTTTGGCAATTTAGCAAGCTCCCAAACTTGATTTTGATCCATAGATTTTAATTCATCTTTTATAGCATCAATCCATTTAGAAGAATCATCACATTCTACAACTTGTGAAAACAAAACTGGATCATTTTCAATTATTTTGTCAATTTCTAACTCTTGAAAATAAGTCACATAATCATTAGGAATAGTAGATCTCCTTTCTCTTTGAGATCGTCTTAATATTACTCCTTGTGACTCATTTATTGCAGGTTCATCGTTTACATTTTCATTATGAAGTGTTTGATCATGTGTTTATTGTCCTAGAGTATCATTAGGTTGGGTTATAGGAACAACAATATTCTTAGAAGTTATAGGTAACGATGCTTCCACCCTAACTTATTGAATGCAAACATTATGCAATTCTTCACTCTCACTAACTTCACCATTCTTAATGAACCTTGCATTACTAGATTGGGCAATTCTTGTGCTATAATTAGGACAATGAAATCTAAACCTCTTGGATTTTTCTGGATATCCAATGAAGAAACCACTTGTCATTCTAAAGTCCAATTTCTTTTTATATGAATTATAAATTCTTACTTCTGTTGGACAATCTTAAATATGTAGGTGCCTTAAACTAGGTTTTCTTCCAGTCTACAGTTCAAAAGGAGTCTTTGGAACTGCCTTACTAGGAATCCTACCCCACATCTCCCCCAAATATAAGAATTTATGATGGCCCATATGATATAAAATATGATTTAATAATTAAATAATGCTTAAATCCTACTGGCTATTGAAAGGATGTAACTGTTGGTAGTTTGATGGAAGTTATCATCCGTACACTCATATATAAATAGGAGTTTGGTCCTCTCTCAACACTGAACAAAAAAAAAAAAAAAAAAAGTCTCAAAATAAAGATCTCCATCACTAAGGAAAGGGTCAAGAAAGCGATATACATACATTCAATTAGGCATAGAATCAATCAATCCCATAATCTTAGAATTCATATTTTTCACATAATGAAAATACAAACCTTTATCCATATTGTCCGTTGATGAAGTCGATTATGGAATTACAGAGGAAGATTTAATATCTCTCTCTTAACCCTTTCCTTAGTGATTGACATCTTTATTTTGAGGCTTTTTTTTTTCTTTTGTTGTTCAGGGTTGAGAGAGGACCAAACTTTTATTTATATATAAGAGTATGGGTGGTGAGTTCCATCAAAATACCAACAGTTACGTCCTTTCAATAGCCAAAAGAATTTAAGTATTATTTAATTATTAAACCATATTTTATATCATATGGGCCACCATAAATTCTTACATTTTGGTTTCTAAACATGGCCAGAGAATAGCTTCTCCATGCAATATGCTACCATTCTCAAGGGAGATACCAGGTTGGTCATCAAATGGGCACGAGGTTCGGAATGATACTCGATTTGAAAGTTAATAAAATGCGACAATGGTAATAATCTAGCGCTTACATGTTACCTCTTCACTTTACATCATAAAAAGTTGGGAAGGTCCAAGAGTCTAGAAATGCCAACAGGGCCTTATGGCAACGCTCTCTAGCATTTGCTATATCAGATGCTACGTGGTTCATAAGACCATTGCCCTTTGTTACCTGGATATGGTTGATTGATTGAACCAGGTGTACACGAACAGAAATCTAAAAGATCAACTAAAAGGTTAATGAGAGAAAAACAGCATCCGGATTCTTGTTAAGTGCCAGAGCAAATCAGAGTATGATAGATGCGCTTCAGAAATCTGGGAAAGAGAAACCGAGGTATCTTTCAACATACAATTTGCATAGAAGATTGCTCGAACTATACTGCCTGGAGAAGTAGAATTCATCGAAGATGATATCTAGTGATGAAATATGGAAGACAGCAGGCTGAGTACGGTACTTGAGGTACTCATATCGAATGCCCGTATCATTTCATGAGTTAAGTGAAATTGTAATCATGCATTTACTAAAAGGATCGTGTAATTGGCATACACGTTTCTAGTATTTATCACTACCCAGAGTTGGGTGGCCTCTTTAACTCAAATTCTTGCAAGCCACAGAGCAGACTTTTTTTTCTTTTTTTTTTTTTTTTTTTTGATGAAGATGGAGGTTAGAGGTGGGAAAAACCACTAGTCATCACCAATTTTATTGCAAAGAATCAACTGTGCAGAAGAAAGAAAGAAAAAAATTACACAGCAAGGAGACAAGAGAGTAGCAAGATGGGAAATCCAAATATTTTATTAGAGGAGACTCAGAATAAAGTTAGAGAAAGTCCAAGCAGCACACAAGTGTCCCACAAAAGCTCCCAAAAGCTGCAGAGAAATTCATCAGAGTCTCCAGGTTTGGGATCATCAAAGACATGTCTAAGAAGCAGCAGGCAATGAATGAGGAGGCTTAGAAGAAGAGTTGAATAGAACTTTTACAGCAACAAAACAGATCCCATGAAAGTTCACATCAGTTGCTGAAAATTCCATTACATGTAGAAGAAATAAGGATCAGAAATATTGAAAATAGGAAATGGCTTCAAGACGTGTAGCAATGCCATTTTTCTTGAGGCTTTATTTGCCCCTATCAAAAAAAGATTGATATGCAAAAGGTTACAGCAAATAGCCTCTAGGATACAATGAAGCCCACTTCTGTTCAATATCATTTTGCACTAACAATATCAAACCAGTGAGCAAACAAAGTAAAAGACAGAATTAGTAATCCTGTGCGTTAAAATCTGCAGCAAGACAGCACATGATGTACAGAAAATAAATAGAAAATAAGAGAGCTGAAATATGGTTGTTCTTTTCCGAAATTATTCAGAATGGATTATTTATAGACCAAAATAACTGTCAAAACCTTCCAATAACTGCCAAAAATAACTGTTCATGTATCAGTTATGTCTGTGGTAGTTTACAAAACCTTTGGCAGCGGTCACAACTTTTAGTAATGGATATAACTATTGGCAGCAAAAATAATTTGAATTTCTGGTTATTTTAATAGCTTGTGCTAGTGCCAAGCGTCCAAATACCAAGAGTAAATTATATATACCAAGCGTCCAAGTACCAAGAGTAAATTATATATATATATATATATACATATATATACATATATATATATATATATATATATATACATATATATACATATATATATATATATATATATATATACATATATATACATATATATATATATATATATACATATATATATATATATATATACATACATACATACATACATACATACAATATAATATTTAATTTATAATTGGTCTACTTGAATAATATTATTTAAACAAATTTATTATTCACCCAATGTCCATTCCATAAGCATGTGTTTGGTTTTCAAGTTTTTCAATGTCGGACTAAATTTCTCATATTTTGAAAATACACTTTCCAATATTTCCCCACCATTTTCAAAATGTACTGTACTTTAAAAATTCTGAAAATTTTATGCATAAGTAAAGGTATCGGCTTAATTTGAACCTTTACATAGTGATCATGTGTTATCACTAGTTAGAATTAGACAGTAGGCTAAGCTTTAAATTGATAATTCTTTTTGACTAGTTAAGCACATCTCACATACAAAACTTCAGTATCCATTGAATGCTTAAAATAGGCTAACACATTTATGATCATGTGTCAGTATCATTTTTATGGGTACTATTAGAGCCAAGCCCTTAGCTTCTAGAAGCAGCCTTACTTCATACTCGTATAGATAGATTCTATCAGAAGTGCCTCGTAATATTTATACTTCAACAGATTGCTATTATAGGTCTATTAAGAGCACCAAGCCCAACCTTTTTTTATACATTACGAGTATCAAGCATTGAATTTTCTTGGGATGAACAAATTTTGTGCTTGCAATCACCTTTACAATGTATTTTGTCTCATTGAACTCAAGACTTGATATAGCATTAAGCATTGAGTTGAGATTCCATCATTGATGATTTTAGATAACGGGCTTGAGTCCCATCCTCGTTGATGTTTTAAATACCAAATTTGTTGCAAGTCCTTTTGTTAATGGATTTGCTAAGTTTTGACTTGACCTCACAAAATTTACAGTTATCACTCCATCACTGATCAACTGTCTAACATAACTATGTCTCAATCCAATATGTCTGGACTTGCCATTATAAACTTGGTTGTATATTTTTGATAATGTTGCTTCACTATCACAATGTATAGATATAGGAGATATTTATTTAGGCCATAATGGCATTTCATGTAACAAGTTTTTTAACCATTCTGCTTCTTTACTTGCAGATGCTAGTGCAATAAATTTTGCTGTCATGGTGGAATCTGCTATACATGTTTATTTCTTGGAATCATAGGAAATTACTCCCCCACCCAGAGTAAAAATCCATCCACTTGTGGAAGAATGATCTTCCCTATTAGTAATCCAACTTGCATCTGTAAATCCTTCTAAAACAGAAAGAAATCCAGAATAACTTACACCATAGTTTATAATTTTCTTTAGATATTTCAAAATTCTATAAACTTCATTCCAATGAACCTTATTTGGATTACTTGTATATCGACTTAACTTTTCAATGGCAAAAATAATGTCTGATCTTATTCTCGTCATTGCATACATTAAGCATTCAATTACCCTAGCATATTCTAGTTGTGCTATGGGCTTATCTTTATTGGGAACTAATTTCAAATTTGGATCAAAGGGTGTAGAAACTGGGATTTACCAAATTTTTTAAGTACTTTCTTTGTATTATGTGATTGTGATAATATAATAAAATCATTATATCTAATAATTTTAATTTCAAGAATCACATCTGCTACACCCATATCCTTTATGTCAAAATTTTCAAACAAGAACATTTTGATATTTTCAACTTGCTCCAAGTCAGTACCAAATATCAATATGTCATCCACATATAAACAAATTATGACATTTTTTTTAGAATTAAATTTACTATAAACACACTTATTGGATTCATTGATCTTAAACTTATTAGCAAGCAGAACTTGATCAAATTTGTCATTATTTTGGTGCTTGTTTCGGACCATACAAAGACTTAACCAGTTTGCATATTTTATGCTCTTGCCTTGGAACTACAAATCCTTCAGATCGTTCCATATACACTTCCTCATCTAATTCACTATTTAAGAATACTATTTTTATATTCATTTGATGAATTACCAACTTATAAATGGAAGCTATTGCAATTAGTACCTTTATAGTGGCAATTCTTGCAATTGATGCATATGTATCAAAATAATCGATACATTGTTTTTGTGTAAATCCTTTTGCCACTAATCTTACTTTGAACTTATCAATGGTTCCATCTACTTTCATTTTCTTTTTGAAAATCCATTTACAGTCTACTGGCTTGGAACCAGGTGGGAGGTCTACCAATTTTCATATTTTATTCTCCATTATTGAGTCCATTTCATCTTGGATTGCTTCTTTCCAAAATGCAACATCATGAGATTTTATTGCCTCTTCATAGGTTGTAGGATCACTTTCTACACTAAAATAAAATGGGATATGAGTATTGATTTTTTCTCTCGTTCCTTCTACTAGAAATATAAAGAAATTTGAACCAAAGATTTTGGTTTTCTTAATTCTTTTGCTCTTTCTAAGTTTAGAAGTTTCAGTTTTTGATATTTTATTTTTTGAAACTTGATCTTGATTATTTTCTGAAGTAACTTCTTTGGATCTAAGAATCATATGAAATCTTATTTCATTAAAGACAACATCTTTTGACTTTATAACAGTATTTACTGCTATTGTGTCATTAGGTTCTATAACCATGAACCTATATGCCTTGCTATGTTTTACATATTCTGTGAAAATGCACTCAGTTCCTTTTTCACCCAACTTCTTCTTTTTAGGTTTTGGAATCCTTACAATAGCTTTGCAGTCCCAAACTCTCAAATAACTGAGACTGGGCTTTCTCTTGTTCTATAATTTATATGGAGTTATTCTATTCCTTTTATTTGGAACCCTATTTAAGACATGACAAGCTGTTAATATAGCTTCACCTCAAAAATCTTTTTCTAAATCAGAATTAGAAAGCATCACATTAATCATTTCTATTAGCACTCTATTTTTTCTTTCTGTTATACCATTTTACTGTACTGTATAAGGTGCAATTGTCTCATGAACAATTTCAGTGACTCAAAAAAATTAGGATAATAATACTCTCATCCTCTATCAGTTCTTAAGCATTTTATAAATGTTTCACAGTGTAATTCAACTTCTGATTTATAAATTTTAAATTATTTTAAAGCATCATCCTTAGAATGTAGTAAATATACAAAACAAAACCTAAAATAATCATTTGTGAAAGTCACAAAATATTTCTTTCCACCCGTTGAAGGTGTACTATACAAGTCACATACATCACTATGAATTAAATCAAGTAATTTGGAACATCTATCAATTTTTGGAAATAGATTTCTTGTTGTTTTAGTTAACATGCAAGTTCCGCATTTTTTAGAATTATTACCAAAATCTGTTATTAATTCCATTTTAACCATATTGCGCATTCTTCTAAAATTTACATGCCCTAAACGATTATGCCATAAATATGAATTAGAAGGCTCAGCAAAGTAAGCAACAACAATATTATTCTTATTATTAATATTAAGTTTGAACATGCCCTCATACATATAGTCTTTTTTTACAAACATACCACCCTTAGATAGAATAAACTTATCAGCCTCAAATACTAATTTGAGGCCATACTTATTCAGCAAACTTCCAGATACAAAATTCTTCCTAACTTCTGGTATATAGTACACATCATTTAGAACAAGGGTCTTCCAGAAGTGAATTCAATTTCCATATTTTTTATGCCCTTAACTTCTTCAGTGGAAGAATTTTCTATGTATAAAACTATTCTTTCTTCCACTGGTTCAATGGATTTGAAGAGACTCTTATCTTTGCACACATATCTGATAGTGCCAGAATCTATCCACCAGTCTGCTTCATCTTGAACCATATTGATTTTTGAAATCATTGCCATAAACTTTTCATTTGTATTTGTTGCATATTTTTGTTTCAGAAATCTACAATCTTTCTTATATTGGCCAAGCTTCTTGCAGTAAAAATATTTGCTTTTCTTTTTTTGTTTAAACTTCTGACTATTGGTGGATACTTTTAGTTTGTTCTTTCCAAGTTTGCTGGACTGTCCTTCCTTCACAATATTGATCTTTGACATATGAATATTCTGCTCTTTGTTGTCATTTTGCCTGTGATATTCTTCTTCAATTCGAAGATGGTTGCCCAATTCTTGAAGAGAGATATCTTCTTTCTTATGTTTCTGACTTTTCTTAAAGTCTTTTCAAGATGGCAGTTTGTCAATGATGGAGGAAACAATAATTGCTTCATCCATATTCAGATTGTGTTGTTTGAAGTTATTTAGAATGCATTCAATATCATATAATTGTTCCAAAATAGATTTATCATCAACCATCTTAAAATTATTGAATCTACTAACAAAAAATTTCTTATTTGTAGCATCTTCAATCATGCACCTTGCCTCCAAAGCATCCCATAATTCTTTTGTAGTAGACACATGCTGGTAAGCATCGAACAGTGCATCAGACATCCCATTTAAAATATGTCCATAGCATATGTAGTCATTATTGTCCTACTTTTGCCTATCACAAGTTTGTGCCACAGTTTTCTCCTCTTGTTTTAGCGGTCTTGCTGTGTTCAGTACATAGCAACCTTCAATGTCATAAGTAGAAAGTGTATCTTCTTCTGCCATCTTATAAAATTTTCTCTTTTAAGATGTTCCAATTTCACAATGCTTGCATCTATTTCTTTCAGTGTTGCCATTATGCAGTAGATAAAGCCTTAAGATTGTAGAAGAAATAAGGATCAAAAACACTAAAAATAGGAAATGGCTTCAAGGCATGTAGCAATGCCACTTTCTTTGAGGCTTTTTTTGCGCATATCAAGAGAAGATTGATATGCAAAAGGTTACAACAAATAGCCTCTAGGATACAATGAAGCTCACTTCTGTTCAATATCATTTTGCACTGATAATATCAAACCAGTGAGCAAATAAAAGAAAAGATAGAATTAATAATTCTGTGCACTAAAATCTACAGCAAGACAGCACACAGGATGTACAGAAAATAAATAAAAAATAAGAGGGCTGAAATGTTGTTGTTCCTTCTTGAAATTGTTCAGAATGGGTTATTTATAGACCAAAATAACTACCAAAAATAACTATTCATGTATCAGTTATGTCTGATGGTAGTTTACAAAATTTTTGACAGTGATCACAACTTTTGATAATAGACATAACTATTGGCAGCAAAAATAATATAAATTTCTGACTATTTTAATAGCCAGTGCCAACCGTCCAAATGCCAAGTGCCAAGAGTAAATTAAATAAATAAATAAATAAATAAATAATATTTAATTTATAATTGGTCTATTTGGATAATACTATTTAGACAGATTAATTGTTCATTCAATGTCCATTCATATAAGTATATGTTTGATTTTTTAGTTTTTCAATATGGGACTAAATTCCTTACATTTTGAAAACACACTTTCTAATATTACAGTCTCCAGATTTGAGGTCAAGAGGGCAGAACGTAAGAAGGTCCAACCAACTCCTGATATAAGCAAAAGAGGGGCACCTAACAAATGGAAGAGGCTACAGTTGCATGGATGAGCCCATCAGGTAATGCAGAACTCCAACCCACAGTCAAAAAATGTACAGTCATCTAAGGCCATTGAAAAACCACTGCTGACATCAAGCCGGACCAATAGGCACCCTGAATAAAGGAGCAGAGTTTAAAATAGTTAGGTAGACCTTTGCTTCCACAGAGAATAGACCACTCATTGAAAGATTGCAGGGCAACATAAGCCACAAAAAGATGTGAATAGAATTTGCTTAACAAGATCCTAGATATTCTTTCTCTTCCAAATTGCCAACAAAAGTGCGACAATAAGTATCAAAGCTGCTGATCTGATATCCTTAGGACTCAGCCATTTGGAGGTCTAATGGTTAGATCAGTTTTCATTTCCGTATGCATGAGATATTGTCTACTTCAGCTTAGGCTGTTTGAGGCTGCTCAGGCCTTGATCATTTTGAACATCACGATTTTGCATTTTAAAAGGTACCTCACAGGAGAGAGAAAGTTCCATTTCATATAAGTCAGAATTTTTCTTGGCTCACAACTGATGTGAGATTAAATGTGTCCTCTTCCTGCAACAATAGTCCTTTAGTCGAGAGAAACTCTGTGTGCATGGGTAGCAATGAGCCCTTCATCTAGCACCATTCTGTCATGCATGCGGGAGTGGAGACTAATTCAGTCATCTGAGCTATCCAACCCTTGACTGCATCAGAGTCAATAGCTTATCAAGAGATGAGCCAATTCCAAGAGATCCACGTAAGAAACTCCATCTTAGAGTTGAAGAAGGGCAAGAGCAATACAGGTGGTCAACCGATTTATAGGCTCCATCGCATAGAGAACAACCTCCCATATATTTGTTGAGCCTCTTTCCTAATTGTTGTCTTGTATTGAGCTTAAGACTCAAAGCCAGCCAAAGGAGATCTTTGGTCTTGGGTGGTAGCAGGACCGGTTTGAGAATAAGAAGATGGCTTAAAACAATTTCATACAGATTAGATCTCCCATATCCGCAGGGTCAAAGGCATCACAGTGTTTTTGAGGAGAGAGGCCATGGAAATGGAAGCTTTACGTAGGACCGAAGGGGAGAAGGGTGTGCCGTGGGATACCAAAGTGGTCTCGGTTGTGTCCTCGCTAGGGAGGAGCCCGCGTCAGTGGCTGCCGGCTAGACCTCGCATCATGCACCCCTCGGGGTCCATCGTAAGGTCGACCATCCGATCTTGATCGAGTGAAGCCGAATGGACCGACGCAAGCGTTGTCTTATCACCGGTTGCGGGGATGCGGACATATGTTTCGGCCCGGTCTGTGCGGATCCATGCATGAAATTTTTATGCGGAAGCAAGTTGGGACAAAAAATAATATGCGGACAACCGCTCCCCACGTCGCGCGCATGTTACAGTGGAAAAAATGCGTTCTTTTCTTAATTAATATAAAAAAAAATTTATTTATCTAAATAATCTCGTTTTAAACTTATTTATCAAAATCATACAAAATTAGTAAAACATTATTTTGAATGGCGTTTTATGATGATCATGTCACCTCCTATTTTCCACGTAGATCACGTAAAAAAAAAAATTAAAAATAAAAACATCAAAAATTATGGTATTTTTAAAAATACCATATTTTTTGGCATTTTTCCCTCCACAAAAAAAAAGAAAAAAAAAGTAAAAAATAAAAAAGTAAAAAAAATTTAAATTTATAAAAAAATAAAAATTTTAATTTTGATAAAAATAAAAATTATCATTTAAAATTAGTATCTCCATTTCAAATTATCTTTTTAAAAAAATATTTGAAAAAATTTGGTGTAAAAAAAATTAAAAATACCATTAAAAATTTTAATAAAAAGAAATTATAATTCTAAAATTTAAGAAAATAAAAATTTTAATTTTAATTCAAATAAAAATCATCATTTCAAATTACAATCTCCTTTTCAAATTAATTTTTTTAAAAAATATCATAAAAGAAGAAAAAAATAGAAAAAATAAAAATTATTTTAATTCAAATAAAAAAATGATTTTAAATTATTTTATCCATTTAAAATTTATTTTTTTAAAAAAATATCTCAAAAAAAATCTTAAAAAAATTAAAAAATAAAAAATATCATAAAAAAGAAAAAATAAGAAAAAATGAGAGCCAAATAAAAATTATAATTTTGAATTTAAAAAAATAAAAATTTTAATTTTAATTCAAATAAAAACCATCATTTCAAATTACTTTCCCCATTTTAAATTAATTTTTTTTTAAAAATATGTCAAAAAAATAAAAAATAAAAAAAAGTGCCATAAAAGAGCAAAATATTTAAAAATTGAGAAAAAAAATAAAAATTATAGTTTTTAATTTAAAAAAATAAAATTTTTTAACTTTAATTAAAATAAAAAATACCATTTCAAATTACTTTTTCCATTTTAAATTATTTTTTTTAAAAAATATTCCAAACAAAGAAGTAAAAAATGAGAAAAAAATGAGGAAAAAATAAAAATTCAAATGTTAACTCAAATAAAAAATATAAATTTAAATTATTTTTTTCATTTAAAATTAATTTTTTTAAAAAAATATCTCAAAAAAATTTGTGGGGGTTAAAAAAATAAAAAATATCATAAAAAAAGAAAAATATCAAAAAAATGAGAAAAAAATAAAAATTATAATTTTAAATTTTAAAAAAATAAAAATTTAATTCAAAATTTTTTTCAATACTGCACCGTATGTAGCTGTTTGTGCCCGTACCAGATCGAGATGTACCAGTGCGGTCTGATTTATCTCATAATTAAATTATCCGATATACTATTATTATTTACATTATAATTTCTGTAGTCCTTTTAACATAAATTTTTCTCTCCTAATGTTCTGAGACATATTAGAGTATGTATAACCATATCTACAAAGTATAATATTCGATCACTTGAAATTAAATAATATAAAATAAAATCAATAATTAATAATATTAAATAGAATAAAAATGTCAAGCATACAAAAAATAGTACAATAAAAATTTCAAAAATATTAAGTATAAATCTAAAAAAGACTAAGTCTCACAAGGACGTCGTGGTGCCCGTGGTCATTTGGACCTTCTCAGAAAGGTCATCAATGGCTGCTCCTGCTCCTGCTGTGATGGCTCCTCCCCTATATCAGTGGAGGAGGTCTGCTGGTCATACTGCTCAGGAATAACGGATGCTGTTGGATCGTCGACGGACTGAGCGACCCGCTCAATCTTCTCATCTGGATACACAGATGGGCCTGAAAAGAAAGTATCATACTTATGTGGCCAACTGATATCCGATGATGTCATCTGGGGGATGTAGGAAGAAGAAGGCACTGCCATCTGTGGATCAAAAGGCGGTGGCATTTGTGCAGCATCTAGTGATGACATCTGCGGAATATGCGGTGATAATATATATGGAACATATGGTGACGGCGTATATCTCATATCTGGCGCATCGGCTGCTCCATACCAAGGTACACAGCTATATGGATTAACACCAATCGCCACCAATGTTTCGGAACTTATTCTCTATATCTCACGCAGTATTCGAATCCGTTCGTCCTCATCAGTCGTAGATAAAGCACGACGAGCGTCCAACACAAGACCCGACGGCCAAGGAAAAAGAGGGAGAGAGAGAGGAAGAGGGAGAGGAGGGGGCCGGCCAAGGAAAGGGGAGGGCCGGGGCCTGCCGTCGGGGCGTGCCGGTCTGTCGCCGGCGGCCAAGGAAAAAGAGGGAGAGAGAGAGGAAGAGGGAGAGAAAAAGAGGGAGAGAGAGAGGAAGAGGAAAGAAAGAGGAGGAAGCTCACCGCCGTCGGGAGGTCACCGTCGTACCGTCGGAGAGGAGAAAACGTCGGAGATAGCCGGAGAAGAGGGAGAAGAAGGAGAGAAGGGGTTTTTTTTTTTTGAAATTTAAGCTTGAAAAAGGCCAAAGGGAATGGCGTTTTCAAAAATGCCATTCCCTTTGGCATTTTCATCCAATTTTTTTTTTTTTATGGTTTTTTTAATTTTTTTACTTATTTTTATGTGATTTTTTAATAAATAAAATTAATTTAAAATGGGCATAGTAATTTGAAATGATAATTTTTTATTTGAATTAAAGTTATAATTTTTTTAAGTAATAATTATAAATTTTATTTTTTACCATTTTTTATTTGAATTATAATTATAATTTTTAATTTTTTAAATTTAAAATTATAATTTTTATTTTTAAATTAGAATTACAATTTCTATTTTTTTCAATTCAATTATTTTCCTTTTTTTATGGTGTTTTTTATTTTTTTACACCAATTTTTTTATTTTTTTTAGATATTTTTTTAAAAAAATAATTTGAAATGAGAAAAGTAATTTGAAATGATATTTTTATTTTCATTAAAGTTAAAATTTTAATTTTTTTAAAATTTTAATTTATAATTTTTATTTTTTTCACATTTTTTCTTTTTTTTCACTTTTCGTATGGCATTTTTTTCTTTTATTTTTCTTGAATTCAAATTAAAATTTTAAATTTTTTATAACTTAAAATTATAATTTTTATTTTTTTCTCATTTTTATTAATTTTTTTTCTATTTTTACGAAATTTTTTTGAAGTTTTTTTATTTATTTAAAATATTTTTTAAAAAAATTAATTTGAAATGAGAAAAGTAATTCGAAATGATGTCTTTTATTTTAATTAAAATTAAAAATTTTATTTTTTTTAAAATTAAAAATTTTATTTTTTTTCTATTTTTTTAAATTTTTGACTTCTTTATGGCACTTTTATTTTTTTAATTTTTTATTTTTTTGAATATTTTTTTTTAAAAGTTAATTTGAAACGGAGAAACTAATTTGAAATGATGGTTTTTATTTGAATTAAAATTAAAATTTTAATTTTTTAAAATTTAAGATTTTAATTTTAATTTTTTTCTCATTTCTTTCTCATTTTTTCTTTTTTTATGATATTATTTATTTTTTAAAATTTTTAAGTTCTTTTAGATATTTTTTTAAAAAATTAATTTTAAATGGATAAAATAATTTAAAATTATCTTTTTTATTTGAATTAAAATTAGAATTTTTATTTTTTAAAATTCATTCAAAATTATAATTTTTATTTTTTTCTCAATTTTTTCTTCTTTAATGATATTTTTAAAAAAAAATTAATTTGAAAAAATTAATTTTATGGTATTTTTTAAGATCTTTTTTGCGATATTTTTTAAAAATTAATTTTTATATAATTTTAGAATTATAATTTTTATTTCTTTTCGATTCTTTTTTTAATGGTATTTTTAATTTTTTTTACACTAATTTTTTTCAGATATTTTTTTAAAAAGATAATTTGAAATGAAGATATTAATTTTAAATAATAATTTTTATTTTTATTTTTATTAAAATTTTTATTTTTTTATAAATTTTATTTTTTTTTATTTTTTTATTTTTTACTATTTTTTTTGGTGGAAAAAAATGTCAAAAAATATGACGTTTTTAAAAACGTCATTTTTTTTGACGTTTTTATTTTTTTATTTTTTTTACGTGATTTATGTAAAAAATAGGAGTGGTGTGATCGTGATAAAATATCATTCAAAATGGTGTTTTATCGATTTTGCATCAGATGAATTAGGAAACATTTTCTGACACAAAGTCCATCCTCGTGTCCGGCTCCCTTCTCACGTGCACTGGCGGACAATGTGCTTGGCATGGCTAAGAACGTGTCGGATTTTGTGGCAGATGTCCAGCGTGTGGGTTGAGCACAGATCATGCGCCATCCAGCGCAGCCTGTCTAATTTAAATGTTTTCCAAGGACATATTTGGACGTGATGATTTGGAATGCCATTTCGTTAGCACCACACCAACATAATAGTTTTTTAATCGAATGGGCATAATTAGGCTCTGGTTGAGATGATTTAAGATGCATCGGAAAGCTAACTTGATGCTGGACATATTGAAAATACTTCAAACTTTAAATTCATATTGTACAATCTATGATAATGCTATTATTAAAATTAATGTGGTGGACTGTAACTTGACTAATTATTGATTTATCTTGCAAAACTTAGCCCATCCAATACTTATGATTTAAGTGTCACTTTATATCTTTCTAATCATTCTTAAAAGGGTCAGAAGCTGTTGGAGGCTCTTGTGAAGGTGAATGATTTAGCTTTAGGTCTTATCCTAGCCTGACTTTCCATGCATCTATGATTATTTTTTCATCCTCAGTGGTTTTTAATCCCTTATTTCAGTCTACTGCGATGCTAGATCATAGAATTTGACGTAAGAGACCACCACAACTGATAAATCACAAGGTCAACTATCTCCGGCTTGAATTTCTCCTTACCGGTAGGGTGTGGATTCACCATCCGTTGCTTCGCAGTTGTTGTTGGCTGATTCTTGCCCATTCTCTTTCATCCAGGCTTTGTGAGATGCTTGGTGCTAATTGCTTGTAGCTATCTTCTTTGCTTTTTGGTGTGCCTTTAGCTTGTATCGAGATGACTCTAATATGTATAAAATATATATTTTTTAATAATTTAAAAATTATATATATATCTATAGATAAATTGATACATAGTTTATCAAATTTAATATTAATCGGTACAAAATATATAATTAATTAATATATACCTTAGAAAAATATTCATCCGATGTATCAATATACATCTCTAGGTAAAATGATACATTGTTTCCACGAATTTTTAGATGTAAAAATCTTAGAAAAGATGAGAAATTTGAAAGAGGAGAAAAAGACTCGGAAGAAAGCCTTTAAGGGTGGAAGAAATGGTTTGATGATGGAAATAATGGATAGAGAGATTTGGTGAGAGAGAAAGAGGATATGGACGGTCACGAAGAGTCGCTTTTAGGCATGCATTTTATTTTATTTTATTTTATTTTTTTATTGCTTCAGTTATGAAACTAATGGACTCTATTAATAGGAGAAATTTAATCTCTATTTGACTTACAAGTTTTCTCTTTAAGATGTGAAGAAAAGAAAATGTGGCATTAAACTAGGCTTACCCCGTATGATGGCCTATGGTGCCTGCCCCATATAATTTTTGTTCCAATTGGTTGGATCAAGTTAGGAAACTTAAATGATCCTCAATGCAGTTGTTGCTACTACATCTGTAGTTCTATCCAACCTTCTAATCCGACTTGGATTATTGATTATATTGTTTGAAAGATGAAAGAAAAGTTCAAAGTGACATAAAGAAAAATATTATTAGCATGGAAAAAAGAATGTGATAAATTCTGATCACACTTTTCTTGGTATTTTGTGTTTCTTCTTTTAAACATAGACTAGAATAAGTTCTAATACCCAAATTATGAGCCCATAACCCATCATGTGGTTACCACGGCACCAGGGTTCTAGAGGTGGGTTATAAGAGCATGTCCCCCACAACTACCCGTTGAGCTCTAGACATAGTTTGCCTAAACATCTCATTGACTCTTAACTCAAAAAAATTATGAATAAGCTCAATTGTTTTTGAGCTACTATGCTTAGACTTGAAAATATAAGAACAATTAATCATGATTTAATTGGAAAACAACTTGGTCTAAAAACGTTATCAAACTATGGTTGTGTCCAAGTCTAGCATCCCCTGGCTAGCTTCGGTCAGGCAAGGACCTGGTTTAGGGTTTAAACTCAACTTTTTTCGGTCTTAGATCCAAATCAAACCAAGGTCCAAACCAATTGGTCTCAAATAACTAGAACTCGAGTGGATAATTATAAATTCTCCCAAATTGATCTACTTTAGATGATTTCAGGTGGATTGGCAGGTTAATTTGGGTCAGAAATTCCCATCCATAGTTGATTATATGACAAGCAAATTAACCCTTCCTTATACCCTATTACATACGTTGTCTACTTATTTATCTATTCTGTCCTGTGGCCACCTTGTCTCCTAGCATCTTCCAAGCTCTAAGCCAAAACAACAACAATGGGAAAGAAGTATTCGGCACATTGTTAGAGAAAAGATAGGGGAAAGAAAGGAAAATAAAATCTAGTGACATTTGGTCCTCAAATATCCGTGTCTTCAAATATCCTTGTCCTTTACCTCAGATTCCTTCATGTTAAACTAGCACTAAACCATGGGCCAGAACTCGTATAATACCATTGCTATGGGCGTCTATAGGGGAGAGGGTCGCTCTTAATCTCCATTTCTTTCATGTTAAACTAACACTAAACCATGGGCCAGAACTCGTACACTACCATAACTATGGGCGTGAAGAGCGTAGCTCTCAATGGTACAAAGAAGAATAGTGACTCTAGTCCAAATGCCAAACTATGGCTGCGCCCTTGACCTCATGGCATCGTTTTGCTCGGTCCAGACAAAGCAGCAGCCACTTGTCTTGGATTCTTTCCTCGTGGGTCCACCGTCCACATCAACCTCCTCCGAGAATATTTTGCCACTTCCGTAGGGGTACAGCTTCTTATCACTATTGCCATCATCATTATTTTTTTTTTACAAAGTTGATGATCATGCTGTCATTAAATTCTAAAAAATTATAATTATATCTTATCATCACCAGCGCCAGCATTCACAAGAAGAATCGATCATCCATATCAATCTCCTTTGAAATATTCTATACACTTCTCGTCATCATCATTATTGTCGTTATCCTCACCATAAATCAAAAATCTTTCGATAGACTCCATGTCATGGATAGAGAAAAAGTTTATACTATTTTTAATAAAAAAATAAAAACATATTAATAATCCATTCATCATTCTCCGATAAATCTTTTTATTTAATTATTAAATATTTTATTATCTAATTCTCTGAGATGTATCTCAAATGGTTTAATTTATCCATTTAATCAAAAAAAATTCAGTTATCCAATTTTATCAATATCTGGATTAAATTATTTTTGTAAAATAAAATATTATTGAAAATTCTTATAGGAAACCAGATTGGGATTTTTCAGTAATGACACTGTAAGAGAGCCATGGTGATGGATATGGGCGGGTGAAGAGTACATGTCAGTCAATTTTCTGCTGTGATGCACAGAGCCTACCATATTCTATTGTTATAGATTCTTTCAGGTGCTTTACATTTTAATTTGCGAAGGCAGAGAGGATGATTCCCTCGCAACAATAAACTTGGATACATCCAATGGGAGTGCTGGTTGCTAGATTCGATGCTCTGAAAGAATAGAATAGAATTATTTAGTCCACCAAATAGATCTGAACTTTCCAACTAAGCTTTTAAACTAAAAATGGAAAAAAAATGCACTCCTGGGATATTATTTTTCTTTGGCAGGATGGCAGTCTTGGCTAGGGTCCTTCTCTGAAACACATGGTTTTCTGCCCATTGTTTTGCGTGTTGGTTTGGACTAGTCCTTTTTTTGTTGTGATCTTCTCTTGCTTTTGAGTGCATGGTAGGTGCACACTGGCCACACTAAAATGGCTAGATGCATGTATCCTGCCCCACTAGGAAAACTTTTTTGTATTGCAGTACCCAAAGTTTTCGGTTGCAGTACAAACTAGGAGTACATAGGAAAAGTTTATTGATGGATGATTAATGGAACTCTTAAAGTTTGAACCATAAATCTTGTGCACTTGTTAGCTATTAAAGCTTGTCAACATTTCCATTTGATTTATCCCCTCTTCTTTTTTTCTTTTTTTTTGTGTTGTTGCACCGGGAGGTCAGAGATGTAGCCCAATGTGTCAGTCAAATGAGCAAAATCTGAAGGAAAAATCGAGTATCCGATAAGATCCAAGTTTGCATATCTTTCAGTAAATCAGTCGGTAGCGAAGCTAGCTTCTTTGAATACATGATTATATGGCTTGACTTATATCTTGAAGCAAAGTATGAAATGAGTTGATCGCAGAAACTTCTAATATCCATTTAATAACAATAGCAAGGTCCCCTTCTAGGATGCTTTTACTACAATGTAATCCCATGAATACTTGACATTAAACCTTTCCATGCATGCTGGAGCTCAGAGAGAGGAACTGAAGCAGCATAAAAAATTCTGAGGTCAGCCAACAAGACTTGACCAAGATGATTTCCAGCCAAAAAAGGAGCCCCCAGCCTATATTATATTGATCCAAAGTGGAGTAATGGAGTTCAAATTGAAATTTGCTAAATCGTTTCTGTGATAGAATTGTTTAAAAATCTACTATAGTTTCGGGCGTCATGGAGGATCTTCTCAAACTGGGCGATTCATTAATACCTACTTGACTCCACAAGATCAAATGCCTACATTGTGCATGGAAAAGTCATTCAGTCTGGTTGTTACAACAGTGACAATTATCACAGTGGTTTATGAATTAATCCTAGTATGATCATCATGCGACCTGAGAAGGAAATTTTCCGATCTTCTCGGCAACCATATACACTATTTTCAAAGACCACAACAGGTTATGTTGATGATCAAAAACTGATAAATGTGGTAGACATGGGAAGAAGGCGATGTATAATTTCAGAGAGACTATCTTGCTGACTGAGAATGGAAGTTTCCACACACCTTGGCAACCTTATATGCCATTTTAAAGATTACCATAGATTTTGTTGGTGATCGAAAGTTGACAGAATATGGTGGACATGGGAAGAAGACGACATCTAATCATAGTGAGATAGTCACATGGACTTAAAAAGAAGTCTTTTAATACTCTTGGTAATCATGTATATGCTACTTTCAAAGACCATAGTGGATTGTATTAGCAATCAGAAACTGACAGAACGTGGTGAATGTGAAAAGAAGGTGATATTCAATCTTAGCAAGACAATCATGTAGACCAAGAAGAAAGTTTTCCAATTTTCTTAGTGTTGAGACCGGCAACAGAAGCACTCACACAAATAATAGAGAGAATAAAAAGAAGAAAAACAACATAAAAATTTTTACGTGGTTCGGTCCCTCAAATAGATCTACATCTACGATCTCGAAAAGATATCTCGACTAAAATAAAACTGCTATAATTTTTGAACGGACAAAATTATAAAACTTCTCTTTTTCACAACTCCCTAAGATCCCGATTACACTCTCTTAGTTAACCTAAGGCTTGGTTTGTTGTGGTGGTTATAAACAAGAACCAGGAGGGCTTATTTATAAGAGTACCAGATTCCCCCTGTTTTAGTCCCAACCGATGTGGGACTTTGAAAACCACTATGCTTGCCACAATAATTCCTTCTTTTTTCAAAAGTTCTACATATCTCTACTTTATCGAAGAACCGAACTCTCTTCTCAATTTTTGGAGTGTCTGTCCTTCTACTGCTTTCCATCTTCGCTAATAAGGTATGTCCATCTACATAGTAGATGTTTTTCACTTTCTTCCTTCCTTGCATAACTAAGTTTCCACCCTTGTACACTCTACACCAATTCTCAATGCTAACATACTTGTATCTATGTAAAGCAAACTCACCCAATGAAAATATTAGCTCCACCAATAGGCACATACTTTATATCAGGAATTACTTTGACTTTATCATTGTGGAGCTTCAGGCGAACTCTTCCAACGCCTTCTATCTTTTGCTTCAGATTATTTTCCACATTGACGTAGTCAAAATCGCCCTCAATGTGCAAAGTGTCAAGCAGGTCTCGATTAGCGCATACATGGACACCAGTAGCAGAATCATCATCCAGTTAGAATTACTTTTAATGGCAGCCGTGTTTGAGAGGTAAAATTCATCATCAGTATTGACCATATTTATGGAAAAATCACTCTTTGACTTACCCTTCAACTCTTTCAGACTTTTTAAATCCTCCATGAACTTTGGGTAGTGAACCTGGATGTGATCAAACTCTCCACAGTAATGGCATTCAACAGTGCTAAAATCTTTCGACCAAGATCTCGATCTTCCACCATGTCGGTCATCTCTCTTCTTTCTCCCCCTCTCAGAACTCTCTGCAACTAGTACTCGACTCTCTCTGGGGTAATCTTGATCTTCCATCATTCGATGATTTTCTTTCAAAATTTTCATCACCTCATTTAACTGCAGTATATTTTTTTCTGCTAGCATTGACCGCACCAGTGATTTGTAGGATCTGGATAGTGAAGCCAACAAGAGCAATGCCTGCTCTTCTTCCTTAATCGTCTCCCGTGCATTCAATAGTCAATATACTAACTCATTAAATTTATTTGAATAGTCAATAATATTACCTCCTTTCTCCATCTTCAGTGAGTATAGATCCATCTTCATCATCAAGCGATTAGTTAACATCTTCGAGGCATACTTGCTCTTCAACATGTCCTATAATATCTCGATGATGTCTCCTTCAACATCATGATTTTAATTTGTGGGGCCAGTGCCGTCTGAATCATACTAACTGTCTTCTTTTGGATTGTACTCCAATTTGAATCTTTCATCTCATTCGACTTTTCATCCTGTAATACAGAATCAAAACCCTACTACACCAAATAATCTTAAATTGTGTATTGCCACAAAGTAAAATTAGTCCTTCCATCAAATAATAAAATCTCATTCTTCAATGTAGTCATGGTGTTTAAAATCCCCAATCAAATACTTCCACTCAAATAACCAGCAATAAGTACCAAAAAATAAGCTAAATTTAAGAAAACCGACCTAAAAAATAGAACCAGTACATTAAACTTAGTCAGAACCAACTTTTTTTCAAAAAAAATGCTGATGTGGCATCGAGATCCTCTGACATGGTGCTGACTGATCTTCCACCTGGATTGCTGATGTGGCACCTCTTGCTCCTTTCTCTCTCTTCTTTTAGACTGGAACCTCGCTCTGATACCACTTGTTGAGATTGATAGTGGAAGCACTCACATAAATAATAGAAAGAATAAAATGGAGAAAAACAATACAAAAATTTTTACATGGTTTGGTCTCTCAAATAGATCTACATCCATGATCCTGAAAGGGATATCTCTAATAAAATAAAACTGCTACAATTTTTGAACCGACAAAATTATAAACCCTCTCTTCTTTATAACTCTCCAAGACCCCGATTACACTCTCCTAGTTAACCTAAGGCTTGGCTTGTTGTAGTGGTTATAAATAAAAATCAAGAGGGCCTATTTATAGGAGCACCAGGCTCTTCCTATTTTAGTTTTAACCGATGTGGGACTTTGAAAATTACTATGCTTGCCACAATACTTAGCAATATATACACTACTTTTAAAAGCCATGAGACTTTGTTGGTGATTAGAGATTAACAAAATGTGGTTGATATAAGAAGGCAACATGCATGCAATCTTAGCAAGATAGCCATGTGAATTGAGAATGAAGTTTTCCAACCTTCTTGGCAATTGTATATGCTACTATCGAAAGGGTATGTTGGTCTTTTTATTATTTATTTATTTCTGATCATTGGATTAAATATGGATCATTCGGATTTTAAATAGTTAAAATACTCATGTGTATGGTTAGTGCGGTAAATATTTCAAAGATCAGAGCTAATTCATGCCACAATCAAATTGATTTTTTTGTTTTCTAAAAAGTCTTCATCGTGGGCAACAAAGGCGGAGGAGCCGTGAGTGGGGTAGTGGTGGTGCAGAGAAATCACCGGCCAGAGAGATTGCGGGCACGCATGGGGCAAGGGGCTGAAGAAGCTACTGGCATCGGGGGTGGGGGAACCACGGGCGTGTGTGGTAGGGGGTTGCAGAAGCTGCGAGTGTCAGAAAGGAGGGCTTGGGGTGGGGATTGTTATGGTGGTGGTGGCGCAGAAGTCGTGGGTGCCGGAGAGGGGGGCCGAGGGATATGCATAGGGAGGGATGGTAACGGCAGGCACATGCGAGGAGGGTGGGGGGTCATCGAAGCCACCATTGCCAGGGGGCTTATGGTGGGGGAACCATGGGTGCTGAAGAGGGGGCATAAAGGCGAAGGAGTTGCGGGCAGGTGGGGAGAGATGGAGGAGGCACGAGTAGCATTGGAGGGGAGGAGGCGGTGCGCATGGAGAAGCTAAGGCAGAAGGAGAAAGAAAAAAGAAAAAAATAAAAATAATATAATATTATTTAAAAAATAAAATATATAAAAGATAATAAAAATATCTTAAATATTTTTTATATTAAAATATTATAAAAAAGTATAGTAGCAAAATTTATCTAAATTATATTATTTTGGTAAGAAAATAAAAAATATATTCATTAATACTTATTTCTAGATACACATAATTATATTTTAAAAGTATTGTTCTTTAAGCATAATTGATAGGCTTCGTGATCACGGAGATCTAGTGCTAGCTATAACTAGTAGATAAATTATACGGTGCTTGATGTATGATTTTTTTTTTATTTGATTATTTTTGAAATATAATATAGTAGTGTAATATATTATAATAAATAAAAATTTTAATAATTATTTTTTTGTTGTATAACAAATAATGGACTTAATTTAATGATTGTTGAATAGTATTTTTCATCATTAATAATAATATATTATGAATAACGGATAATTTTATATAAAATTTTTTATTATTAATATTGACATCATTAATACAGACCCATGCAATATGTAAATATGATTTTCTTCATTTATTTTTTTAATATTTTTAAAATATAATAAAATATTAATAAATAATTTTTTATTGTATATTAAAAAACAAAATGTGTTGCCGGCCCAGCATGTTAAGACCATCGTTAGCATCCACCGTATGTTAGACAACAAACTTTAATACTAAACGATCACATTAATATCAGTGCCATTAATACAACTGGTGACGTGAGGGCTCTGCAAAAATTTAGCTTCAAAATTTAGATATATTTGATATATTTGCATTGTAATTTGGATTTTTTTTCTTTTTTTTTTTGATAGAATTTTTTTTTTGTTTCTTTTTTTTCTTTGATTGCTGTTCCGTCACTGGTCTTACGCAACCTAATTTGTCATTTTGGGCAACTTTCGGGCTATCAAATGGTACCACAAGACAATTATACAAAAAAAAAGAAAAAAAAAAGAAAAAAAGGTATAACATGACAAGCAATATAAATTTAAAAGGACGGACTAGAGAGGAGTGGGAAAGGGAATGAGGTTTCCAGGAGTGGGGCCCAAACACCTCAGAAGCTCCGCTATATAAGCCGACACCCGACCCTCCTTTCTATCTCTATCCCTCTGCGAGCATCGCCTTGCTTTCTAGACGTGCTGTTGGACGTAGCTTGTAGCAAGAGAGGGAGAGGATGTTGGGTGTGTTCAGCGGCGAGGTGGTGGAGGTGCCGGCGGAGCTGGTGGCGGCGGGGAGCAGGACGCCGTCGCCGAAGACGCGGGCGTCCGAGCTCGTGGCTCGATTCATCGACAGCTCTGTCCCGGCCGTGTCGTTCCAGATCGGCTCCCTCGGCCACCTCGCCTACTCCCACGCCAACCAGTCCCCCTTCCGCCCCAGGTTATAATATCCTATCCCTTCCCTTATCAACTATATTATTATTATTGTTATTATTATTACCTCGTCCTCTTGGTTTCCTTTTCTTTTATATTGGTCATCTCATCTCTCCTTCATCCTGGATGGGTAACGGAATCAAATGATCCTTTTGGTATTCTTTTTAGCTTTTTTTTTTTTTTTTTTTTGCCTTTTATAGTATTAATTGTTGTTTTGTTCTAGAACTTTTATGTTGTGAGAAGTTGGGAAATTTGTATTAATTCTGTCCAGAATGATTTGTGGTGGTTTTGTAAAATCAGCATTTTTTTTTTGTTTTCTTTTTTAAAGAAATGGATTTCTTTTTCCCTATAAATGATTTTTTTTTTGGGGGGGTAAGATGTTTGAAATGAGTTTGAGTTGAATAAACTTTTTTTTTTTTTCAAGAATTAGGAAATAAGAAATGATGCAAAAGATGTGTCGCTGATAAAAAAAAAAAAAAATAATAGTGTTTATGATGTAGAAGTTATAAATATATAAAACTAACTATATTTAATTATTCTTTTTATTTTAATAATAAAATATTATATTTACGTTCCCGTCTGGTTTGTGGGAGGCGGTTTGGAAGGGCTTGTGGCTTCTGGAAAACACGCCCACAGAGTAGGAATAAATAAATAAGAAAAAAAGCAAAAGACAAACTGGGATTTGGAAACTTTTAGCAGCAAGCTATGAGACAAATTATTCGCGTGGGTCCCATGCCTGTGAGACAAAAATAATGATAACAAAATAAAAATAAAGCAGATCTCTCGAACTCATGCACCGGGTAACACATAGGCAATATGGTCAAGCTAGCTGTTAAAAATTAGAGGTGACAATCTGATCGAATCGAATATAAAATAGATCAAAAAAAATTAATTCAAATTTAATTTATTTATCAAATAAAATTTAAATTCAAATTTAAATTTATCTATTTTATTAAATATAAAATTTAATCCAATTTATAACGAGTTAAGTCAATTTAAATGGTTAAATATTGCCATCCCTACTCAAAATCTCGGGATGTCCAACATCTGTCTTACTGCTAGCTTGATATTAATTGTTGTTCCCCAAAATAATTTCTTGAATGCACCCGATTGGACACAAAGTATCACCGCAATTATTCCATATCTTGAAAGGTTCCTTGTTAATTTGACATATTCTAACAACAAAATATTTTACCTGAGAGAGAATAACCACTGAAGATGAAGTTATTATCAAGTATTGCCTGAAAACTAAATGATAGCCAATCCAAGTTAAAGATGGTGACACTTGAGATGACAGGCCAGCAAAAATAGTTTGTTAGTGGGCATAGGGTTTGGTGGTGGAAGCAAGTTGAGATCTAGGGTTGCCTTAGCATGGCTAATTGAGTAATCCATCTAATTTATTTGATTTTCAAAAGAAACCCAAACATACAAGGAAACTTGCTTAAAAAGATCCAGCGGGAATCTAAGTTCCATGAATAACTTTATTTACATTAGTTTCTAGTTATTATTTTGAGCTGAGTTCAAACTAGCCAAGTCTATTCTTAGGTCAGTTTGGGTATTTTCATAGGAATCGGGTGAATGTCTAGACCAGTAAAGATCAGTTTGGGTATTTCTATAGGTATTGGGTTTGATAATCTGTGTTTTCTTAAAATTTGTCCAAGTCCTAGCCTTAATCCTAACTTGTAGGCTTGTTGATCTGTAGGAAGAAAAAAGATCTATAGAATTTTTTCCCCTCCCATCGGATTTAAGTTGCAGTGTTCTTGGGTTAACATGGATCATGTCAAAATACGCTGCCCAATCCATGAATACAGTAGAAAATCTAGCCCAATTATACTAGATTTTCCAAACATACCCTAAATATATAAATTTTTGTTACTTTCCTATATACAAGCTTTACCTAGACCATACCTAGCAGACAAGGCCCCACAGAAGAATACACAACCTTGCTTCTGTGGCTACCTCATTTTTGTAAAGTACTAGCGTTTCTTGTATAAGATTTTTATGCACATCAAAATCTAAAATTCGAATATGTTCTTGTTGCACCCCTAGTTTGGGACATTCATATAGCCTACTAATACATGGGACTTTATTGATTGGAAAGATTCTTGAGTACCACTCTGAGCTGTAATCTGGTAGAGAAAGGGAGTTCCAGCTATTGGGAGAAAGGAATGACTTATTAAAGTCTTCCTTGTGACCAATTCCTGTAGCTTGGGCTGTAGAAGATTCTTTTTGTAAAGTTTGTGCAACCAATATGGCATAACATACTTATGTTAACCGAGTTTGACGAGTTGGCCAGCATCAAGATACTTGTAGTAATCTTGAAGTATCTTATGTTCCAGCTTTAGGTGTTCCTTCAATTATTAATGCGAATAATTCTTCCATCATTCGACAACCTGTTCTCTTTTGTGGACCAAGACAAGTTTTATGCTCAAACTTCAGAAGATGTTTCTCATATGGAATAATTCTTGAAATAATTGACAGCCCTTCTACCGTTGGTTGTACTCCTGAGGTATTGAACCTTAGGGCTATTATGATCCTTAATTAGGAAAAAAAAAAAACAAAAAAAAACCCTGCTGTTCTCTGATCACTATAATAGTTTTTTATGGATTACATGTGTCCCATACCTATCCATTCATATAATAACTTGACTCATGGTGGGAGGTGGGTGGTGTTCAGACGTCGTCCTCAAAGCCTCAAACTAATTTTATACCAACTTTTAAGCAAAAATTTGAATCTCAACGGGTGATCTTCTCAAATATATTATATATAACACCTTCTCTTTGTGTGAAGCACTGATGGTGATCTTGTTGCAGGTCGTTTGCAGCGAAGGATGATATATTCTGCCTGTTTGAAGGAGTGTTGGATAATCTTGGCAGATTAAGGCAGCACTATGGCCTCTCCAAGAGTGCCAATGAGGTGATGCTCGTCATCGAGTCCTACAAGGCCCTGCGCGACCGGGCACCATATCCACCCAGCTCCATGCTTGCCTACCTCTCTGGAAATTTTGCATTTGTGCTCTTCGACAAGTCCACCTCTTCGCTCCTCGTGGCTTCTGTAAGTGATCATCCGCACCCTTGGCACCTCAAGTAATTTGCATGCAGCTCTGGTGGTTCATGATGCTGTGTCATGATTGTAATGTAACAGGATCCAGATGGAAAGGTTCCTTTGTTCTGGGGGATTACTGCAGATGGGTGTGTGGCCTTTGCTGACAATCTGGACTTGCTTAAAGGATCTTGTGGCAAGTCTCTTGCTCCGTTCCCTCAAGGTAATTGATCTATTGATTCGCAAGTTTAGCAGATATAGGATTGTTATAGGATCGATGCTCTGATATTATATAACAACACACTGAGTTATGATTCAGTGTAAAATGGAGAAAGGTGATTGATCAATAAATACTAGAGTTTAGGACCTGAGTGTGTGCATGATTATATAGTACTAGATGGTACCTATATAAGAAGAATTAAACTTGCAGCACAAATAGCTGTTCCACTCACCACAAAGAAGAGAGTGCTAAAATATTAGGAAAAGATGTTATGATCTACTAAAAATAACTTTGACTCTAAACATCTGGTTGTTTACAGCCACTTCAAATGCCCAAATTCAAGAAATGATCTATAAAAAAACCTTTTCTTAAGGGAAGAAAATTATCTAGATCTTTATTCCTATCAAAGAGTCTTTAAACTTTACCCTCCTATTATTATTAGAAAATAGATATTCTGAACCTACTTAAGAGTAGAATAGAAGCTCAATTGAACTTGAATTTGTTGGTCAAATCGAGCAAGTGCAACTTCAACTTTTATTACAGCTGTTTACTCCCTGTCCCGCAAGCAAGCAATCCAAACTTGTGAATATGCATGATTTGATGATTCCAGAATTTTAGTGTTTAACTTTAACTACTAGAATTCACAAGCATGCTTCCATATGGTCTTAATACCTCTGAGATTTAATGAACTTCCCATATTCTCCCTTGTGTTAGTTTGTCATTTACTATATAAAACACAGAAGGATTAAACTTGTAACACCATGATGAAGCACTGTCATTGATCTTGATCTTCGCTACCATACTTTGTAAGGAAGACATGAACACCCTCCAATGCTCACCCAGTCAATCATGGACTTGCTTGTAAAACAAATAGGATAATTTTGATGCCCTTTGAGCAACTAGTCATTACAACTCGTGATGTTCATCTTTATATATAGTTGTTGGTGGCTGCACTGCAGGATGTTTCTATTCGAACACTCTGGGAGGGTTGAAAAGCTTTGAGAACCCAAAGAACAAGGTCACTGCTATTTTAGCAGATGAAGAAGAGATATGCGGCGCCACTTTCAAGGTCATTAATACGCTTTCTCTTCTATGATAATCTGCAACTCTACTGTGTTCTAATATTTTGAGAAAAACTTTTTTTCAAATATTTATTGTAGATTATGTTATGTCTGATACCCTTTTTCCCTGAATATATGGTATGAGAACCAGACTACATTAGGTGTGAAATAAAGCCACAAATATAAACTAAATTAAATAAAAATTATGCCATCGAGCTTTTGTTTTTTCTTTTTTTCTTGAATATCCTGACTTTCTATTGTATCTGAAAAGCCACTTAATAGAGATCATTATGTAGATCCAAGGGAAGTCATGAATGAGACAAAAAGCTTACAATGATAGCAACAGAAGGCATATTTATGGGTGAGCAATGAGCATGTCCAAGATCAGGTTTGGATCAAAATGGAAACTGCAAAGGGAGAAATGGATGAGCTAAAAAAAATGTGATGTTGCAATGTATTCCAAGCTAAGAACCAGATCATGCACTCATGGTGGTGTTAGCAGGGACTGAAAAGATGCCCTTCTTTTAGATTCTTACCAATGAAAGGAGGATCTAAATGGGCTTTGAGTGAAGCAGGAAGCTTTGAGGTTGGCTTTTATGATAACCTTGCATCGTGTATCATCCATCTCAATCTGCTTTGAAGCCGGTTCCTTACCATATACCTTAAGAAAAAGTCCTTTCCAAGAAAAAGAAGGAATCTGCCGTCTAATTGCATCATTCATGCTAAGAAAATAATTTATATTTTTTGCGAAATAACTTGTATTATCTTTCATCTTCCTTATAAAGTATAAAACTGTAATTTGCTGCTATTATATGTACAGGTGGAAGGATCTGCAGTCCTCACAGCAACACATTAGGAGTGAGTTGCTCGGGGCAGAAGATCCAATCTTGTTGTGAATGGATGCCACGAGGCATGAAGTTACCGTGTTTATAATGCTGGAATGTCACGAGTGTGCTTCAATTTAGAATAATCTTTTAGGTGTAATCCTCCTCCATAAGTGCATTGTAATCAGACTTTATGTATGTAAATCTGGTTATGCTCAAAATAAGATGTTTAAAGTAACTTTTTCCCAGTAACTGAAATTTATTTTTAGCTTGTCATCTTATCATCTTTAACACTTGTTACAAAAACCATGGCAGATTCCATTTAACAAATAAAGAAAATCCCATGGTGGAGTTTCTCTCCTTTTACTGCCAATGCTTGATGAGGGAATTGAAAAACAATTCTCTCTTTTAAGCCAATTACCCTATGGGAATGTACTTGTATGGTCCATGAAAAAAAAAAAAAATCGGCTCATTTCAAAGTTCCTAGATGTTTTGCATATAAGCTATTTCTTGTGCCATTGAGAAATTATGCAAAATAGAGACTCATTTAAAAACAATGTACTTTCTTTCTAATATATATATATGAGTGTGTGTGTGTGTGTGTGTAAGATGTATGTATACATATGTACTATGTACGTATGCATGCATGCATGTATGTGCGTCTTTATGTATTCATGTCCGCATGTAGTTACATGTAATGATGTAGGATGATGTCGCCCTCCTGAAACCCACGACAAATGATCTCCGTAGCGGCTGTGAGGTTAAAATGAAGGCCATCCTTGTAGAGCAGAGGTTTACTCAAATCCATCCACGTCTCGAGAGCTTATCCATGGCAAGTGCTTCTTTTGACCCTACCATTGGATACCCTTCCATATAAAAACCCAACTACCACCTCCACCACCTTATTGCTCAACCCAAGCATAACGGCACCCGCCACCACCTCACCCTCCCCCTCCTGTGCCTTGACCTCCACCTCTGACAGGGAATTGGAAGGTGTTGGTATCTTTGACATGAGCTCTTTAAGGTCTCATCTCCCCCAAAACTAAGACCCCAATCTTGAGCTCATGCTTTCTAGTTTCATGAATATATAGGCATACATGTACACACATGCATGTGTATGTATCTTCAAATATGTTCTGTCATTTGCTACAATGCAAACTTTTGAAAAGCGTTGCGTCAAACTGAAGGATAGAACCATATATACAATGCTGCTAGCCTAGTATTAGAATCAATATTTCCAATACCAGTTGGTACTAGTGCATGCCAACTGTATTGTATCGTATTAATATCGAACTGATTTGCAGTAGAAGAAGCCAATGGGATGGTATCAATATGGGATTTGATACCGAGATGATGAATCTTGATCGAAATTTAAAGCATCAGTTTGATGATTAGTTAACCAGCGGTTTGAATAATTAGCTTATGTTTGCTTTATTATTGTTTCGCAGGAGGAAAGGATTATCAAATCATTTCTCAGGCAAATCGCGGTCTTTCATGTGCCTCGCAGATGCAAAGTGCGTCGATGATCTTAAGAAGGAAGAGATACCAGAAGCAAAGAGGAGGAGGTATTTGGACCAACGAGAGGCCGTGTCCCATTCTTCTCTCTCCTGTAGGACCAAGACAACTAGAACTTCCCATTGCCGGTCTTACGTGGGAGTGTAGAAGTCCAAGAGAATATTGATTTTCAGATTTGTACAGAAATCAAATATTAAAAGGCTTTTTCTTATAAACAATCACCAAGGGAAGAACAAATTATAGACTTGCATGAAACCAAATAGGCCAACTTTCCAACTACTAATTCCATGTTCAGCCTCAGAGAAATTGTTTCACTGATTTGGCTGAGACAATCTTTCAAAGTCCTGGATCATCAACCAGTGAATGAGATTTTGCCTCAGCTTGAAGTTGTCATCGTACAATGTCAAAACGGGGTATTTTCTGACGATGGTAGCTTCTCAGCATCTTTCCACTCAAAATTTATCCCAACACTCGCAGTACAACGGTTCAACTAGAGCACATGTTCACCTGATTCAGTTCAAAAACTGCAGATCTAAGAATAATCTGCAATCTCCCATGACTCAAGTACAATTTACTACTGGTCCAGGACGATTGCAACCAGTATGTCTTATTTGTATGTAGGCTATTGTGACTGGGAAACCGCAACCAAAAACAAATGATTTTGTTTGGTGATTTGAACCATCTTTAGTACTCAATATGTACCTGCTCCGGCCATCACTCAATAATTAAGATAAGGAAACACGAAAGTTTGCTGACAATGAAAAATTACTCATTGCCGATAATGAAAATTATTCAAACAGAAAACCTTCTGATTGATCACTCCAAAACCATATGCACATCAATGACCAATATCTTTCTCCCAGCAAAATGTATTTACAAACATTTGGAGCGAACGAAGGCTATGGGCGTTGATTAGGCTGGACAAAGACATGACCGTGCTAACAAACACCGATCTATTCTAAGAGTCCTGCCAACATGCACTACATTGTCATCAAGCAGCAAACCGAAAAAGCCACAGAGATTGCACAGCAGGAAGCCTTTAGTTCCATTCTGGTTTATGTGCATTCCCATGAACCATAGTATCACAGCCCATCTTTCAAGCCAGTATCTTAAAATTTGAATGGCCTGTATCACATCAAATATCATAAAATTTTGAAGACTCCATCTCTGCATTTCCAGAAGAGCAAAATATCGGACACAGTCAACAGAGACCTTCAATTAAGTACATCATCAGTACAAAAACAGCTTCCAAAAATCCATGCATTTGAGATGACACAAAAGAGAATCCAAAGAACAAGGGCAACAACTATGACTGTCAGTTGATGAAGCATATAGCTGTCACATAATCCAACTAATATGTATCAAAAGGTGTTGGTATTAAACAGACCGGTAAAAAAAAAAAACAACAGATCTCCAAATCCCAAAGCTGAAAACACCATAGCCTCACTTGATTTTGATGGATTAATATAGTTCAATATCTTCGCCTAGGTGGGCTTCTTGAACGGTGAGCACGTGGTGATCTGCAGAGCATTGGCAAGAAAATGTCACCTTACACAGAACAGTACTGTATTTCACTGATAAACGTTTGGAATTATATTAGCATGCAGCAACAGGAAATTAATACATAACTTGGATTGAGAAATATTGAAAGAAATAAAGACATGGCATTATTTGTAATGGCTTTAAACAGAATGAGGATCAGTTTCTGGAGATGCCAAGGACTATAAAACCAGGTCCACCAGCATCATCACTAATAGCAAATATTTGGGGAACTAAAAAGTCAATACGGTCAGCAAGGAAATCAAGCTATATTCTCAGATAAATGCCATGCATATATGATGAATACTTGATACAATGAGAGCCCAAAGAATTGATGATCACATCTAATGTATTTTTTCACTTGATGTATGATCAACAAATTAGGAGCATTCAGGAGCCTAAAATGATTCTTGGATCATGTGAACAATAAAACAGGTGCCTAAACATGAAGATTACTCCCAATAAAGCTTAGAACATTTAAGACCATATAGATGTCTCAGAATCCAACATTGATCAGATTAACCGTACAAGCATATGCAGTACAATACAAAACAGTTTCTATACACTGATGCAGAAACTGACGTAAAGCTCAAATGAGACCACTATGCTGATAACAAGGATTGCCCAAGTACATAGAATTCTACCTCCTCCTTGCATTTCTGCGCTTGAATGGACCATTGCTAAATGCCCAGTCAACAAAAATAGTTTGTGTGAGAAGCTCAGTTCCATTCAGTGCTGCGATTGCATCTTGTGCTTCCTCGAACATCTCATATTCAATGAGCGCATACCCCTATCTCACAAAAAGTTCAAAGACAAAAATAAAAGTGGCAACTATAGAAGAAAAAAATACAGAACTCATTCAAAGCATAATTTGAAATTACTTAATGAAGAGGTTGGGCATTGAGTATATGCTCCTCCAATATCATACTTTCAGATGAATTTAAAAACACAGGTGGTTTTCCTAAGCCTGATCAATACAAATTTTGGAATTGGTTTAGTTAGATCGCAAGGCATCATACAAGAAGTATTGAGATCTTTTATTTTTATTTTCTCAAAAAGCGTATATACTGGAGAATCACAAAAATGAAAAAACTCTATGCAGAGTTTTAGTAAGGGATAAAAGTCACAAATGTAGAATATCTTGCATTGGCCGTCAGAACAACCCTTCAATATGCTAACACAAGCTATGATGAACTCTGCTTCACCAACAATATCTTGTGCATGGGTCAGTATGTTTACAACTATATGAAGTGCTTATGGAGATTTTTCTGGAAGCTAATTAACAGAAAGTGAGTTATTCCTTCAAGCATCTGGCTCAACAAAAGATTGAAGAACTGTTGAGCAAATTAGTCAAACACAGCAAACAGCTAAGAGATGGTCATTGTAATCTCCATGACTTTAGAATTTGTACATCTACCCAAGATGAATGAACACATTGAATATATAAAGTGATTCCAAATTTTTCTAAGAGGAATCAAGAAATCACTGGTCACATTTAAAGTGAAAGCTTAACAATATATAAACATAATATACATACATACATACATACATATATATATACACACACACACACACACATACATACATACATACATACACACACACACACACACACACACACACACACACACATACATACATACATATATATATATATACACATACATATAGACGCACACACATACATACATACATACATACATATATATCTATATATAACATAACATAACATACATACACACACACACATACATACATATAGACGCACACACATACATATAGACGCACACACATACATACATACATACATACATACATATCTATATATAACATAACATACATACACACACATACATACATACATACATATATATATACATACATATAGATGCACACACACACACACATACATACACACACATACATACATACATATATATCTATACATAACATAACATAAACATAAACATAAACATAAACATAAACATAACATACATACATACATACATACATACAAGGGCAGACTTGGGTAAGGTTGATGATCCGGTTAGGTCAAAACTGGACAATGGGGGTCCTACGTCGATGATCTAAGTCGTTAGATGTGATTTACTACCTCAAAACTGCTTGCACACCAAAAATCATATAATTTGAAGACCCCTAGCCTATGTATCAAGTGATCAAAAAATATATTTAATTCAATTTTATTTATGCAGTCCAATTTTTGACTACTTGATACATATGCTAAGGGTCTCTAAATCATATGATTTTTTGCATGCAAGTAGTTTTGAGGAAGTAGATCATATTCAACGGCTTGGATCATTGATGTAGGACTCCTATTATAGAGTTTTGATCTAACCTGAGTCCAAATCTGGTCAACCTGATTTTGGCTTGGCTCTCTATGTATATATATATTATGTGTATGTGTGTGTGTCAAATTTGCCCATAGGTGACTAATTTGTTAACATGGGAAAATTTATTATATGATGATTAAACAAAGGCAGTTCCCGAAAACTAATTTGCCCTTATGTTCCTGATTCCTCAAACTTTCCTTGTGTATAAGAAAGAGACATCTTTCCATCGAGGTCTATTATTTGCATAACTCCTTGATCTTATCTATTTCCAAATGTTATCCTTCCAAAGAGATTCAAAGTATCTCAAAGTGCATGTACAGTAGTATATATAAAATTCCATCTCCATGACAAAAACAGCCCCAATAAATCAAAAGTTCCATTATTTTAATCTTAATAAGTTAAAAATATCTCAAATTAACTTCTCCAATACTCTACCACAAATCATTGCAGATGCTGATTACCAATAGATGTTACTAGCTAAAGTGCAATCCCTTCTTTATCCTCAGATAAAAATTGACCCCAGTGCCACAATAACATGAAATGTCATCCTTGTTTGTAAGCACTTCCTATATTCATTTTTGTGTAACATAGAAAGGTAGTGCTCTCCACTAAAAAGTTAGATCTTCAGAAACTAACATATGTTTGCACAAAGTAGATTCAATTCAAATACGATGTAATGGTTTGTTAGAACTTGGCAAGACAAAAAATTGAATCAGAGTTAGGTTTAAGCCAAAAAAGTTCAAAATCAGCTGATTCTACATTGGAACCTAATAATGAGATACTATAGAAAACCTTGTTTTTTAATATACGAAGTGTAGTATCTTCAAATTGTTGTTCAGGGACAAAAAAACAAAACATTTAGATACGCAACATCCCCTGCCCCTCATTACTGGCAATGATCTTTGCATCCCCCACTAAATTCCAAAGAAAAGCTTCTGTTTTATAACAAATGGGTCTTGATTAATATTTCTATGAAAGATTTACCCAGGGAAAGAGTGGTTCATAAGACAATCTGGGTGGGTAAGTGAAACCAGATCACGTTAAACACAACCGTTAGAATACTTAACCTAGGTTTACTGGGCAAAAAAGAGATTTGACAACCAGACCACATTAAGAGGCACTTATCTAAAGCCTAAGAAAAAGCAAATTGAACCAAGAAGTTGTGTCCTGTTGCAATGGGCACAGATATGATTCTACAGAGTAGGGTTCAACATGATCGCCAAGGACAAATGGATCAGCAATTACTCATTACCAATGAAGAATGAAGCAGAACATGAGAGCTATTAAATAGTCATGGTCAGTGATAATCACGATATAAAAATAAGTGCAATAGAAGCATGGCTTGGGTTTATGATAACCTTCTTGTTCAGAATGAAGAGATGCAGTTGTACAATCATATGCTCCATTTTTATTTTAATCAAGATGATGGAGTTAATATTAAAATAAAATGCTGTTTTAGTAATTTTAGGTGAAACATGTTTTTCAGGTAACTAATAATTTAATAATAAATCAGTAGACTTGCCTCCAAAACAATTGAAAATTTAATATTGTATATGGAATCCACGATTAATGTCTCATCATTTTAGAGTCATGGCGTTAATTTCAATGAAATTAAAAACAATAATATTTTTCATTATGTTCCTTTGCAACTAATATTGTTGTCCATGATCCAACAGAAACAAGGATTTTAAGGTGGATGATTGGAAAAACTAGGAAGGGCATTGCAATAAACAGATGTACTAGAGAGACTGGAGAAATTATACCAATGGAAGAAAAAAGTGTTGGCTAAGCAACCAAGATGGTGTGAGCATGCAAAGCAAAAAGAAATTGAGAAGGGCCTAGTAAGGAGAGTTATTAGAATATATGTAAAGGACCTGCTCATAGGAAGCCGACTCATTAAGGAAATATAGATGGACACTGTGTGAAAGGACACACGAAAGCTTCCATAAAGCTAAAGATAGCCCTCAGTAGGAGCAATTAGTGAATGTGGATTCATGAAATGACCTCAAATAGCTGGAGCAAGACTCAAAGCTTATGATTATTGGTACAAATTTCAATATGCAAGATCGCCTTTACGGGAGAATAAAACATTAAGAAACAATACACAACCCATTGCTCAAGTGAGAAGAGTCCTCAAGTTTTAGGATTGAAAGGAGATGTCACCGTCCTGGCAGGTGAGACCATTATGATCTTTTAGAGTTATAAGAATGGAAGTAGCTCATTTACCTTGACAAATCCAGTACGACGGTCTAGGTTTAGATGCAAATTCTTGATCTGCCCAAATTCACGAAAAGCATTATGGAGATCATCTTCTTGAGCCTCCTCATGAACTCCAGTGACCAGTATAATCCATCCCTCAATAGCTGTACAAATTACAAAGCAAACATAAGAAGCCCAGTAACAAAAGTAAAAAAAAAAAAGTCAGCACTTTTGATGATTCCGTCGGCATTTATGCTTTAATATATCAAGAGCAAGATGAGCTTTCCTACAAAAAAGCTACTAAAATATTTTAATGAGATAACGATATATACCACACTGAAATTCAGAAAAATCCATAAGCATGTGGAAAATAGACAAAAGAACATGAGCTTGAATAGAAATATCATGTCATAAAACTCAGACAAGGAAGCACAAGAAAAATCATTCATAATATCAAGTAAATTACAAGAACAAACCTTGAAAGAATAAGAATTCCAGGATTGCTATGTGAAAATTATAGAAATCTAGAAAAAGGCAGGAAATAAGCAGAAAGATATAGATTAATTTCTCTTAAGCTTTGTTTTTTCCTATTCCAGATATGCATCTGCATGAAAAGAGTACAAGGATAAAACTCATGATGCAATGTCTACAACATAGAATAACTAATCATACATAAATGAAAATGGATAACCCCAGAATAGTACAATTTAGTTTCCAAGAAACAAAACTACCATACAGTCTTACCATAAAATAAGAAATGAAACTACAACTTCCACATATTTTTCTAAAAACAGCTAAGAAATACAATGCAAATTTTATCAGATTGAAGCATGTCAACAAAAAAAATTATGACAATATGTCCAATAAAAAATGTTCTTCATTTGCATTCGCAATACTTTATTCTATAAAAAAATAATTTGATCAATATATCATTTGCATTTGCACTACTTTATTCTACAAAAAAATAATTTGATTAATATAGTAAGGCTTGTTCTAAACTTGCACCCCAAGGGAGAATGAGAGAGTTCCTCAAATGAAGAAGCATGACCAACAAAATAGACCACAACAAAATGAGGGAACCAAACTTGGAAATGATATCTTGCAATAGCATTCTACCTTACGTTTTTTCTTAAACCTGTAGTTAGGGCTGGCAATTTTCGACACGACCCATCAACGCGGACACGACATGATACGTACTTGGGCGGGTTCAGGTTTGAAATACATGGGTTCAGGTCATAAATGGGTTGACCCATTTATGATATGATAAATTCGTGTCTTAAGTAGGTGGACCTGTGTAACCCATTTTGACCCGTTTTGATCCGTTTAACTAAATGGATTAAAACAGGTTAACAGATTATACGACACGTTTAAATATGTTTAACATGTTTATTTTAAAATTACTTGAGCACAATTGAGAAAAATTAAAAAATTATAACCCTAACCTAAAACAAACAATGATGAAATTCAGAGCTGCAAATTAGCATAGCAAATAACTAAATTATTTTTATATTATTTTAATTTTTGACTAAATTTTTATTATTTTAGTTAAATTTTGTAAATAAGTCAAATAGTTAAACAGGTCATTAGGCGGGTCATGTACCTGTTTGACCCGCCAACACGATTATTAATCATGTCAGACGGATCGTGTCGTGTCAATTCGTATGTGTTCGTGCCATGTTCGTATTTTACAAGTTGACCCGTTTAATTAAACGGGTCGTGTTTGGATTGAGCTGACCTGTATTATACCCCCAGGTCGACACGATCCGTTTATGACCTGTGAACACGAATTGCCAGCCCTACCTGTAGTAAATAAATTTATCTCGTGTTATTTCAACACTTCATGCAATCAATAACTCACAACAAGATGTTTTCATTATGTTTGATCTTTCCTCTAAAATGTCAATCAATCATATTTCCCTAGCATTGTTTTTACCATGCAAGAAAGAACTCTAATATGTCAATAGTTAATTTTCCGTACAATGCATATATTCAAAAAGAAAAAGAAAAAAACTTCTGTCATTTAATCTTGTATCATTTTTCTTCTTATGCCAACGGTTAACAAATATATATAAAAAAATTCCTATACTAGTATTAACTGGTCAGTCACTTGCCGGCAACACATCAACCTTCCCTCCACCGCACCCCCCCCTCTCCACCCCCCGGGCCAACCACAAAAAAAAAAAAAGGAAAGAAAAAAGAAACAAGGCTGCCGCCATCACAATGTTATGCAGCCATGTAATAACTCTTCTTTGAGGCACCAGGCATGAATGTTTGCTTGCTTTGGACAGGAAGAGGACCAACTTTGCAGGCCCAAAAGTACAGTCAACAAAACAGAAATTCATCAAGAACTTGTGTGGTTGCATTGTCTATAATTTTTGAGAAATGTGATAGGCCCGCATGGCCAAAAACCCAGCTAAAAGCAGGATCAGACAAAGTTTACATTAGCTATATCAATGGCAGAAAGAAAAGGAGAAGTGAAAAAGTTGAAAGAGAGGGGCTGTACAGAACTTTTAGGCCTAGCTCATACAACACTAAAATGTATAACATGAAGAGAAGCAATCAGCTTTAACACTCTCCTTCAATAGCTTCTCAAAGCAAATTATGACTCCAAAAATTGTCTCATGAAATCACTCCCATCATGAAAACCTTCCCACTTAATGAAATTACTACCAATCAATAAAGCTGAGTAGACTAATGAAGAAGAAATAGAACAAGGTTTAAAGACATATTTTACAACATTAAAAAAGATTGTACAAAAGACAAAAAAAATTGCTGAATGGAAGATTGTACAAGCTTGCCAATACTCCAGCTTCTTCAATGCAGAAAAAAAGAATAGAAAGAATTCCAGGACCTTTTCAGCCAACACTTGTTCTAGTGCAGGTTACTCGCAACAAACAGACAGTCAACATAATAACTATCTTGGAAACAAAAGTAAACTACAACTTCTGAGAAGAGGGAAAAAAGTTATGCCCTCTATTTCGAAAAATTGAAAAGTACACCATGAAAAGTAACAGATGCAAAAACAATTTACTTGTCTTCTGACAACCACGTCTTCACGAATTTGGAACAATAATCAATCAACATATTTAGTATTTAGTAAGAACATCAAGAGAGAATAAGCTATACATCAAGAAATGCAACTATGCATTCACTGCAACAATATGAATTGTTTATTATAAGCTTTGTATTTCATACAAAGAATAAATATAGGATCAATATATCGGACCATGCTTCATCCTCCTCTTTGACTTATAATTTGTGCCTTAGAGATGACCATGGCTCCCTAAGCCGTAACTTGTCAAAACTTCACTAACTGTTATACACTTCTAGGCTTACAGGAATTTTGGAAACCTACCAGTGATGGCATAAGATTAAATTGCAATCAGTAAAATTGATCTCTAAACCTGCTATCTGGCCTTCTATATTTCATAGTCAGGCCGCTCCCTTGCCTAAAACTGCCTTGGCTAAGGAACATCACCAATTCTTAGAGGATTCACCGCTGAAACAGCCAGTCAGAAAATTGTTTACTAAATTCTTGCTTAAAGCCTTCTTGACTTAGAGATGTGCTTTAAACCCAACCCTGTTTCGATTGAAACATGCTAGGAATAATGTAAAGATGACAAGGTCAAGTTAGTCGTAGTTGATCATGACAAATAATAATTAACCAAAATTGACCTACCTTAATACAAGATCATAAAAATACTTGATTATGATATGACTTTTGAAAGTGTGATAAAGGTCACCATATCTTTTAGTAAATATCTTATTTGGACCAACATGTTCCACATATTATATTTTGTTTACTACAGTGAAAGTATGCATCTTTTTATTACATTTTGGTGCAAATATTCACATAAATCCTATGCTCCTGTTGTTTAACAAGGATGCAGAGTACCTATATCATATTGAAGATATTTTAACAGTTGTCTAACACATTATAAGATTTGTTCTACTATGATGACAGTTGAAGTTAAAGTCAAAATACGAACATCATCATTCTCTATGCAATCCTTGTTTTATAGTCCTCCTCCATGAGAATTTTTCCTGCTGCATATAGAAGTTTGGAACCTAGTACGACTACATAACTTAGAAGACATTTTGTGGCCAACTACTCTGCAAAAAAGAAATGTAATTCAAAAAGGGGTATCATTCATCCTTCACTTCATCTTCCACGGATTTATGTTTAAATTGATCCAGAAGAACAATTTGAGGGGTCCCCACTTTGCATTTTGCCACTAACCTCCTAAAAAAATTTTATGTACAATGTAAAAGAGACATAAATCAGTTTCGCTCAATTTTTTTCAACCATCAACCATTAAAATTATTGCATCTATCGTATGTCTTATGCAGAAAACAGGACTATTCATCCATGTTGCATAGACATGGACACGTGAATCATTCTTCCTAAAAAAATCAAACTCTCATTTACTCCATACACAAGTTCCATGCACTTCAGGAGAGCTTCCATGTACGATAATTACTCTACAGAGTGACAGCTTCAATCAATTCAGTTTCCATATCTAAAAGATCTATAAGAAAAGGCCTAACCAGAAAACCTAGCCTTTCTAATCTAAAGGCGTCAAAATCCAGAGTGAAAGATGTCGGCGTATAAACACAGCAACATGATTGAGAAACCCTAGAACGATCCCACCTAGAAAACCCAAGAAATCAGAGAGGAAAAAGATCAAGGGGAGAGGAGAACTGACATCGTTGGGGGCCGGGGCCGCCGTTGGAGTCGAGAGACTCAAAATCCCTGCCGGCGAAGCGGTTGTTGCGCTCCACGACGGCGGCCTCCTCCCGGAATCCGCGGCCCTTGGTCTTCTTGGGGCCGGCGGAGGGATCACCGCCCGTGATGGTGGAGCGGAGCTTAGGGTGGGGAGGGGCGGCGGGGGCGGCGTCGACGTCGGCGCCGCCGTCCTCGTCCATGAGATCGTCGTCGTCCGGCTCGAAGTCCACCACATCCACGTCCGCCGCGTTCGCCGCCATCGCCGCTCCCTTTCTCCCTCTTCCTTTCTCAATACTTCGCAGAAGAAAAGAGAGAGGGAGCCAAGGAATGTAACAACGATAAAGATAAAAGTTTGGGGCAAAAATCTCCTAAGCCATTACTGTGTTTTTATGTAACTAGAATGTGTCACGTGCCGTACATGTATTTCAAAAAAAAAAATTCCATATCTATCTATCTAGTTTGGTTCAAACTTGATGGGAGTGAATTGTGATTGAGCAGTGATTTTTTGAAAAATAATTTTTACCTAAAGTAAGGCTGCCTACTTGATTTGTTTTAAAAATGAATGTAAAAAAAAAATATTGTTCTACATTTAAATAAAATAATTTTATTTTATTATTATTTTTATAAATAATAATAATAATTAAATAATAATTAATAATATTTTTATTATTTATTATTAACTACATAATACTTATATTCTTGACCTTTGATAATATTTTAAATATTATTCATTATAATTAGGGTAAGCTAATGAGAAATTTTCAATTGAGTTTAAACTTAAAAATAGCTCCCTATTTAAGTTTTAGGTAAAAAATATTTTCTATTTGAAACATAGCTTAAAAGTAGCTTCCCAAATGGTATGAAATAATCGAATTGGCCTGCAGTTATAAAGCAACAATACACTGTTATAAAATAATACTGTATTATTATAAAATAATATCACACTATTATAAAATAATATTACATTATTATAAAACAGTACCGTACTATTATAAGGTAATACTATACTGTTACATTATTATAAAGTAACACTGCATGTTGTAAAGTAATACTACACTATGATAATGTAATACTACCTTATTGTAAAGGAATATTGTATTAATATAATACAATAAAGCAATACTGTATTATTATAAAGGAATACTGCGCTAATATAATATAATACTATCTTATTATAAAAGAATACTGTACTAATATAATATAATACTGTCTTATTATAAAGAAATATTATCTTATTGTATAAGGGTATAAGAATAATTTCAATCAAAAATGGGGAGTTGCTTTTAATTTATATTTGGAATGGAAAGTTATTTTTACATAAAACTCAACTAGGGAGCTAGCTGCTTTTAAGTTAAAAGTAGAACTAAAAATTTATTCCTAGTGATGAATACTTAATTTAAATCACTAGAGATATTACATATTATAATAATTGATGTTATTTTATTGAAATTTGATGCTCTCTAGTCTATTTTGCAGGTAATTGAGAGTTTGGGTTCATATGATTCAAATTAGACTCAAATTAGATCAGATTTAAGTGAACCAGGCAATCAGCTCCTATTCTAGTGTGAACACGACTTAAAGATCAATGGAGGAGAATCAATATGAAGATCCAAGGGTCCTTATTCATGCTCCCACCTCTCTTTTCATGAAACTCTAGCCTCCCCACTCTATAAATAGAACCCTAAGGCCTCCATCTTCTTCAATCAAGCCAACCTTAAGTTTTTTTCAAGCTTCTCTCTTTCTCTCTCCCTCTTGTTCTTCTCCATAAGTCTAGGAGAGATACTAACCCTAGCACGACACCATATTCCTCTACAGATCCCTTTTTCACATCCTATCAAATCTAGGAGAGGTCTAATCCTAATGCCGCTATCCTTTCTCTTCTACATACCCGCTTCCATCAATCTTTCTTCCTTGGAGTTTCTAGACTAAACCTTCCAGCCATCCTGCTGCTGTCTGCACGGAGAAAGATGAAAGATTCAAGGAGACATATCCACCATCGGACGCAGCAAGAAGATCAACTTGGTTTAGTTGTCTTGTATCGTAATTTTATTTCTTTTCTTTATATACGCTTCTTTATTTGATTAATAAAAAATAATTTTATTATAATTTTCATACTTCTTTCTTAATTTCTTACGATTTATTATTTTTTTTATATTTTTTAAACAATCAACTAAGATCCCTACAGATACGATCTCGACTCACCCTATCGACATAGTAATGAGTAGGGTTAATTTTGGTGTGCTACGACACGCATCAAATTTTGGCACCGATGTCGGAGATCTTGGTGCGATTATTTTGAAAAAAAAATTATAAAATAATAAAAAAATATTTTACTACTTTCTAGATTTTTATTTCTTACTTTAGATTGCTTGACTGCCTTATATGCTTTACTGCTTTATATTTCTAGTTGATTATTTCCTTCTCTTGTACTCTTGCTTTCTATACTTTGCTGATTGATAGTTTACTTTTTATTATTAGTTAATTTATTTTAATTACTTAATTATTATTTATTTATTTTTTTTGAAAAATTTTTGTCTCATATTGCTTTTCGTATAGGGTAGATTTACTATTTTATATCTAGATTTCTTTATTTGCATGCATAGAAAAATTTTCTACTTTCTATAGCCTGGTGATCTACTACTTTCTATAGGTTAAAATAATTTACTACTTTATATAATTAATAATTTTCTGCTTTCTAAGTAGATTAGGTTCTTTATCTTTTATTTAGATTACGTAGTTATCTTTTATTCTTAACTGTGAGATTACTTTATTTGCATAGTAAGTAGTTACCTTATTTATTATTGTCCATTATTCCTAGTGATTTACTGCTTTCCATAGCTTAGAATAATTTATTACCCTAAAAGTATATTTGATTTGTTACTTTATTTGTAGCTACCTACTTGTCTTTTAATCTTAGCATTATTTACTTTCTATTTAATTAGATTTACTAGATCTTCTCATACCTAATTAGCCTAATTTAAAACTTACCTCTTATTCCTTCTTGCTTAAAGATAACATAATATAAAAAGAATACAAGACACTACATAACACTTGACTAATATAAATAAACCAATTAAATCTTAAAAACTACTTAACATGTTTGGATACTTTTTTTTTTGCATTGCATATTTTCATAAAAAATCTTAAGGGCAAAACCCTAATCAACATATGGTGATAATTTCATCACCCTTTCTTGGTCCACAAATCATCATCTTGCAATTGCATTGACCTAAACTTCTAATTTAAAATCGATTAGACCTTGACCCCTAAGAATCCTCGAGCTTAGTAGGATAAGGAACCCTAAAAGTTGGATCGGGTTCAGGTTAGTCAATTTAATTGGTGTCTAAGAAAGTGATTTTCGAAGGAAGGTGGTTCATTAATTGGTTCCGTTCGCTTATCTAGCCAACACAGTTGGTGTCTAAGAAAAACAATGAGGGGACCCCCACCAACCTTACACTTACCTGACCAGTTGAGTGGCTAGTCTGCTACTTGGAGTACTTGAAGGTGATTTTGACAGTTAGGAGCTGTCTAGATCTAGGGTAACCCATAGACAAGATTGATTGAACTACTTGATTGTTAACTAAAAATATCAAATCTAATTAATTCTTCTCTATCTTCTTAGCATTAGAACTCCTTAGGTTCTCTTCTTTTGAACTGTTTTTTCTCCTTCTTTTCTCCTCTTCTCTTTCAAAAAAAAAAATTGTTGAAATTAAAACTCGGTGAGATCTTTTGGGTGCATACTAGGACACCGATCATTACAACCTGATTTACATCCATTAAACCTAGAGCTAGAAAGAACGATTCGAATAAACCAAATCAAAATCATGGATCCAAAACAAGAGACTGACCCACCATGATAATTGAGGAAGTATTTTACTCCATTATCTTACACCTACTCGCCATGTATCCAACCTCCTCCTGTGGAGGCGGCACAATACGAAATCAAGTCTAGTATTATTCAAATGCTACCATCATTCTATGAACTGACGAATGAGGATCCATATAAACACTTAGATGAATTTCTTGATATATGCTCCATAGTAAAAATCCAAAACTTCTCTGATGATGCTCTCAGGTTGAAACTGTTTCCTTTTTTACTTAAAGACAGTCAAACATTGGTTAAACTCCCTAGATTCCATAATTATTTTAACTTAGGACTATCTTCAAAGAGAATTCCTCAAGAAATACTTTTCAATTAAAAAAATAAATCAAATTAGAAAAGCCATCACTAAAAGACCTTATTCGTAAATGCCCTCACCACGCTATCTCCAAAGGACAACTTGTTCAGTGTTTCTACGATGGTCTATCAGAGAAACATCGATAAATGATCGATGCATCATGTGGTGGAAAATTCATGCTAAAGAGTGAGGATGAGGCTTGGCAGTTTTTTGAAATACTTAGTGAGAACTCCCTGCATTACATCTCTGCCATCTTTAGAGAACAATCTATGTCTCAACAGAAAAGAAGTAGAATCTATCAGGATATCCACAATAAGGTAGATGAGTTGTCTCAAAAATTAGACCGTTTTCTGAATACTGGACACTCTTCAACTCTACCTAACCCAGTGCAAGATGTTTGTTTATTGTGTGCAAGCCTGACCTATTTTATTAGTGAATGCCCAACCGCACCTCAATTTTTTGAGTTTGTGTACAAGCAGGTTCAGCAAGCTCAAACCCAACAAGCTCGTAGATCAAGAAATGATTCATATTCAAACACTTATAAGTCCGACTGGAGAAACCATCTAAATTTTTTCTGGAGACCATAGCCAGTGGTTGGCCTTGCTGTATCTAGACCTAACTATCAGGATCTGATATATAGACATGGACCATACCACCAGTTCCAAAATGCTCCTCAACCGTCTACCACTGGTCACAGCTTAGTTTTTGAGGAGAAGATTCTAAAAGTGTTAGAATGACTAGAAGTCAACACCCAAATCTTTAACTCCCACACGCAATCCATTGCTAAGCTAGAGACCCAAATAGGTCAACTAGCAACCGCAGTCAGTAGGAGGGAAGGAGGGAAGTTACCTAGCCAATCTGAGAGCAATCTGAAAGGGCAATTCATGGTTGAGAGCTTCAATACTCCAGATACCTTTTCTGAACACGCTAAATCGATCATGACTCTCAGAAGTGGGAAGATCATTAAATATATGAGTAAAACCAATGAGATCGACCCTAGACCTCTGACTAAGCCCGAATTACCCAAGAACAAGGAAGACCCAAAAGTAGAGAAGGGACCAACCACATCAGAATCATCTTATTTGCCTAAAGCTCTATTTTTGAGTGCCTTAAAAGTCCCTACTCCTATGGATAAGAAGGGAGGAAGACTCGATGAGATATTATAATTATTTAAGCAAGTTCAAATTAATCTCTCCCTTCTAGACGCAATCAAACAGGTCCCAGCTAACGCAAAATTTTTGAAAAAATTATGCACTCAGAAATGTAAATTCTGATCATAACTTTCAAAGAAAATATACCTCATTGAACAAGCTAGCTCTGTATTCCAACACGCTACACCTCCAAAGCTTAAAGATCCAGGTACTCCTATCATTTCTTGTATTATAAGAGACTTTCACATCGAACAAGCTCTCTTGGACCTAGGGGCCAGTGTGAACCTTTTACCTAGCTCGGTTTATGAACTTTTTGAGTTTGGAGAACTGAAATCCACATCAATCACTTTATAGTTAGCTGATAGATCAATTAAGACACCACATGGGATGATCGAAGATATTTTGATCAAGGTAGATGAGTTCTATTTTTCAGTTGATTTTCTAGTCCTTGATATGAAATTGAGTAGCAATTCAAAGCAAATTTCTATTATCTTAGGCAGATCTTTCCTAGGTACGGCAAACGCGTGCATCAATTGTAGGACAGGAGTCATAGACGTATCATTTAGGAATAAGAAATTGAGACTGAATGTGTTCAGTGCATCTCAGAGACCATCAACTGATAGTTACTTCAAGATAGATACATTCAAGGACATCATAGAGGAAGCAACATCAATGATTTTTGCACATGATTTTTGAGATACCCACTTGACGCATTTTGGAGTGGATGACTGTGATATGGAAAGAGATAGTGAAGAAATAAATATTCTAGTTGATACATCAAATACCAAAACTACTCCCCTTTGGACAATCAAATACGAGCCATTGCCCGCATTAGCTAATACACCTATAGTCCCATCATTAAAATCACCACCAGCACTAGAATTAAAGCCACTTTCAGTCACACTCAAGTATGCAATTCTAGGACCTAATGACACCCTCCCAGTGATCATTGTATCAGACTTGACCTCAGATCAGGAAGCACAATTGGTTGATGTTCTAAAGAAAAACACAGAGGCTATCGGTTGGTCTATTGCCGATCTAAAAAGAATTGACCCCTCCATCTGTATGCACCACATTCATTATGAGGCAGATGCCAAATGCCATCGAGACATGCAGAAAAGACTGAACCCAAATATATGAGTAGTGAAGAAAGAGGTCGTCAAATGGTTAGATGCTGGAATCATCTACCCCATATCTGATAGTAAATGGGTCAGCCCTACCCAAGTAGTACCTAAGAAATCAGGTATACTATGGTGGAGAATGAAGAAGGTGAATTGTTCTCCACTCGCACACTATCTAGCTGGTGAGTATGCATTGACTATAGGAGACTAAACGCTGTTACTAGGAAGGACCATTTTTCATCATCCTTCGTCGACCAAATTCTAGAACGGCTAGCGGGTCAATATTTTTTTTATTTTCTAGATGATTATTCAGGATACAATCAGATACCTATATTTTTGGATGATCAAGAGAAAATCACCTTCACTTGTCCCTATGGCCCTTTCAATTATCGACGTATGCTGTTCGGGCTCAGCAATGCACCCGCTACATTTCAACAGTATATTTTGATCATTTTTTTAGATATGGTGGATAAATATCTTAAAATTTTTATAAATAATTTTTCTGTGTTTGGAACCACCTTTGAGGATGGTCTTCATAACCTCTCGAAAGTCCTTAAGTACTGTACGAAAATAAATCTGATTTTAAGTTGGAAAAAGGGTCATTTTGTAGTTCGAAAAGAAATCGTATTGGGACATATTGTTTCTGAAAGGAGGATTGAGGTAGACAAAGCCAAAATTGAGGTCATTTCAAAACTACCACCCTCCACTTCGATTCGATAAATACGATCCTTCCTAGGTCACGCTGGATTTTACAGATGCTTCATTAAAGATTTTAGCAAAATATCGAGATCTTTGTGTAATCTGCTAGCCAAAGATACGTCATTTATCTTTAATGAAGAATGTCTACAAGCCTTCCACATATTACGAGCAGCCCTAATAGCAGCACCCATAATAAAATTCTCTGATTGGTCCTTTCCATTTGAAATCATGTGTGATGCTTTCGATTTCGCAATAGGGGCCATCTTAAGTCAAAGAATCAATAAAAAGATATATGTGATCTATTACGCTAGCAAAACTCTATCCAATGCCCAATTGAACTACACCATGATAGAAAAAGAGCTACTAGCGGTGGTATTCGCCCTTGATAAATTTTGTTCATATCTATTAGTGTCAAGGTTTTAGTATATTTCGATCACATGACTCTGAAACATCTGCTCTCAAAGAAAGATACTAAACCATGATTGATCAGATGGATCCTTCTGCTTCAAAAATTTGATCTAAAAATTCAAGACAAGAAGAGTTTCGAAAATGTGATCGCTGATCATATTTCTAGAATCTTAGTTGATCATACGATGAGTACAGATGAAGTTAAGGAGAAATTCTCTGACGAATAACTTTTTGCAACTTCCTCTGACAAAATCCCATGGTTTGCCCATATCGTTAACTATTTGACGACAGGGCAAGTTCCTCTCCATTGGACAAAACAGGAGAATGATCGATTCTTGTCACAGGTCAAATATTATTATTGGGAGGAACCCGAATTGTTCAAAAATTATCTTGACCAAGTGATTCAACACTGTCTCTGAGAGCGAGTATCAAAGTATACTTACGTTTTGTCACTCTCATACATGTGGGAGACATTTCAATGGGAAAAGAGCGATCGCGAAAGTGTTACAAAATGGGTTTTACTGGTCGACATTGTTTAAGGATGCACATAAATTTTTTCTTGAGTGCTTGCGCTGTCAGCAGACGGAGAATATTTTTAGAAAAAATATGATGCCCTTATCTTCTATTTTAGTTGTGGAAGATTTTGATGTTTGGAGAATCAATTTTATGGGCCTCTTTCCTCCATCCTATGGATACGAATATATTTTGGTTACAGTAGATTACGTATCTAAATGAGTTGAGGCTATGACAACCAGGATGAATGATCACAAGGTGGTAATCAAATTCATCCAACAGAACATCTTAAGTCGATTCAGTTGCCCAAGGGCCATTATTAGTGATGGAGGTGCACACTTCACGAATAGGTACTTTGAAAGTTTAATGAAGAAATATTGAATCACTCACAAAGTTACCACACCATATCACCCCCAAACTAGTGGCCAAGTGGAAGTCTCCAATGGAGAGATCAAACGAATTCTTGAGAAGATGGTTAGGCATGATCGAAAAGGTTGGTTTGGACAATTAGATGATGCATTATGGGCCTACCATACTGCATACAGGATCTCGATAGGAATATCTCCTTACCGGCTCGTTTTTGAAAAAGTCTGTCATTTGTCGCAAGAGCTTGAACATCGCGTATTTTGGGCTATAAAGCAATTCAATTTCGACATAAAAAATACGAATAGTAATAGGAGACTATAATTGAATGAATTAGAAGAACTACGCAATGAAGCATACGAGAATTCACGAATTTATAAGGCTCAAACTAAGGCTTATCATGATAAATACGTTTCACAAAAAACGTTCGAACCTAATCAAAAAGTGTGACTTTATAATTCGAGGTTACAACTATTCTCTGAAAAACTTCGTTCACGTTGGGATGGACCATATATCGTAGCTCAGGTATTTCCTCATGAAGTAATTGAAATCAAAGATCCTAAATAGGAAAATACTTTCAAAGTAAATAGCCAACAATTGAAACATTATGTGGATGAAATCAAAGATGGCGTGCAAGTTGACTCAATTGAATTGCAGGATCTAGTTTATAATTGAACTTTGACTTAGTCTGATTGAAATCTTAAACTTTATGCTTGTTGGGAGGCAACCCAATATTTTATTTTTTAGTTATCTATTTTTTTTTATTTTATAAAAATTTTTGAAAAAGATAATTAGCGAACTTGGGGGAGCACCACGATCAATAGAGTCAAGAACACACCACGCCCAGCAATGAAGGACCTCTCAATCAAGATTACACACATCAAACTCGGGTGGTGTCCTTCTTTGTTACATTCTATTTTAGCTTTATTATGATTCTCTTCTTTCATTGGGGACAATAAAAATTAAATTGGGGAAGAGAATAACTAATTTAATTAAGTCCTCAAGTATGGTCAGAAATAATTAGTTTTGTGTATCTGAATTTTATCTCGATTTGAAGTTAACTAGGCATCCTAATCAATGAGTGATTAATGGTCTAGATAATTTTAGAGATATTGAGGAAAAAATTATTAAGGACGCCCAATTAATAGAAGAATTTAGATCAGACTAAATTTTAGAGTGATTCTAGAATCCTCTTCCCACCATCTTAATGAAAAATCTGCTTTATGGGCGTATGGATGGAAAGATCGAGGTATGTAAAAAATTTTTTTATTATAAAAAAAATAAAATAAAAAAAGATTTTTAGCATTTCTCACTAAGTAACCGGGCCCCTTCGTCTAAGTAAGTGTTGTTGTTCGCGTCAAAAGGTGAGAATATGAAAAAATCTCTTGTATAGTCAGTTTTTAGCTCATAGCTTTTTTGATTTGAGTCAGTAAGTCTGAGGGATGTTTTACACCTAATGCTCTAAAGCCAACTAGTTTGGGAGTCATTGGCCTAAAGCTCGCTACAAGAGTCAATTAGAAAGCTTAAAGGGTCAATTAGAAAGCTTAAAGGTTAGGACATTGCATTGACCGTACATGTAAATATTTTTATAAAAAAAAAAGAGAAAGAATAAGGAGACTAAATTGTAAGAAGACAATAAACCCTGCTCACATCAAGTTAGAGGACTTAAAGAATAGAGTGGGAAGTTGGTAAAAGAAGATCTTTAAAAATTTCTATGGCTAATACTCAACCATTAATTGGATCGAATTGATAATTCAATGAAGTACCTCATTAATGGTTTAGCCGGATATCCACTATAGTTAGGAATGTCTAGGATAACTTTTGATTCAAGGATAATTTGGTACACAACGCTAATATATCTATTTTACTCGAGGACGAGTAAAAGTTCAAGTTGGAGGATGTGATGAATACTTAATTTAAGTCGCTAGAGGTACTAAATATTGTAATAATTGATGTTATTTTATTAAACTTTGATACTCTCTAATCTATTTTATAGGTAATTGAGAGTTTAGATTCATATGACTCAAATTAGACTCAAATTGGATCAGAGTTGAGTGAACCAAGCAACTAGCTCCTATTCCAGTGTGAACACAACTTAAAGATCAACGGAAGAGAATCAATATGAAGATCCAAGAGTCTTCATTCACGCTCCCACCTCTTTTTTCATGAAATCCTAGCCTTCCCACTCTATAAATAGAACCCCAAGGCCTTCATCTTCTTCAATCAAGCCAACCCTAAGTTCTCTTCAAGCTTCTCTCTTTCTCTCTCCCTCTTCTTCTTCTCCATAAGTCTAGGGGAGATACTAATCCTAGCACGACACCATATTCCTCCACATATTCTTTTTTCACATCTCATCAAATCTAAAAGAGGTCCTAATCCTGGTGCCGCTATCCTTTCTCTTCTACATACCCACTTTCATCAACTTTTCTTCCTTAGAGTTCCTAGATCAAGCCTTCCAGCCATCCTGCTGCTGTCTGCACAGAGAAAGATGAAGAATTTAAGAAGACACATCCACCGTCGGACGCAGCAAAAAGATCAACTTGGTTTAGTTATCTTGTATTGTAATTTTATTTTTTTTCTTTATGTATGCTTCTTTATTTGGTTAATGAAAAATAATTTTATTATAATTTTCATGCTTCTTTTTTAGTTTCTTATAATCTATTATTTTTTTCTTCTGTATTTTTGAAACAATCAACTAAGATCCCTGCGGATACGATCTCGACTCATCCTATCTACATAGTAGTAAGTAGGGTTAATTTTGATGTGCTACGACACGCATCACCTTACTCTCTATTATAATTATATAAAATAATATTATTTAGATAATATTTTTAAAAACTTAAAAAATAATATTATTTACTATTCTGGCGAGAAGATGGGCTTGGGTTGTGATTTTTGGCAGAGTAGGCCGGCCTAGCATCGACGGATAATGGGCTACAATTTATTTGACTCAAAAGAGTCTCAGACTGGTCTAGGATAGAACCAACATACCAAACCCGACCCTCATCTCTATCTTGCCGGTCAAAAGTATTCAAGTAGGGAGTGTTAAAAGATATAAAAGGCAACCAGACTAACAAAGAGCCAATAGTGTAAAATTCTTTTTTACTAGTATGTGAACCAAAAAATAAAATAATTTACTAATAAGTGAAAAGAGAAAAAGAACAAAAAAATGCTGAGAATGAATGATGAATGAGTTTGCACTTGAACAAAGAGATACTACATTTCATCCTTATTTTTTCTTTTTTTGCTAGTATTAGTGGAAGGTAAAATTTTATATTTTATTTGATTTTTCTACTTAGAGCTTCACAAAAAAAAATAAAAAATAATAAAAAAGGGGGACATTAGAGGGATTGCCCACTATGAATAATGGATAATATAGGAAAATGGTCATTTCCATTCAAACTCGATCCAATTAGAAATTTAAAAATAAAAATAATTAAGTGATAAGTAGGGGTGGCAAAAATTAATCCGACCTGCATTCGATCCGTCTTAAACATATTTGGATTTGGATTAAACGGGTTTGGATCATATATGGGTCGACCTGTTTAATCTGTTTAATAATCGGATTGGATTTAGATTTCAGACAGTTGACCCATTTAACCCATTTAATAAATGAGTTGGATCGGATCAGATTGTAACCAGTGAACCTGCTGCCCACTAAATATAAAAGCTAAAATCTTAAAAAAACTTAAAACCCTTCGGCATTCGCTCATTCACTCTGCGACTCTCTCTCTGGTGTCCGGTCCTTCATCTTCCCTCCCATCTCCGACTTCTAGATCTAGGGTTTCCTCGTTCGCTCCTCCACTCCTCCTTCAGTCGGTGCTTCCGCTGAACGGTGGCTGGGGCTCCTCCACTCCTTCGGTGGTCGGTGCTTGCAGTTTCTTTCCCAACGACGGTCGGGCGAACTGTGAAGCCACTCCCCTCCCATGATTTCCTCTGGTTTCCTCCTTCGGTGACGGTCCTCTTTCATCACCGGCCTTTGAGGGCTTGTGCTGCTTAGCACCTTAGTGGCTTGGTCACTCGAGATTTGGCCCATTTAGGGTTTTTTTCTCTTTTTCTCTTTCGGTGGTTTCTTGGTTGCTGCTTTCTTCTCCAACGATCGTCGCTGAGGGAGGTTGGCCGCTTGAGACCTATGATTTTTTTTTTTTGATCTTTTCCTCTTTCCATGCTTTCCTAATCTCCCCCAAGGTATACTTTTCTTAATCCTTAATCTAGGATTTTTGAATTTTCATGTTTATTTTTTTCATGATTATCAGCATGTGCAATGATTATGCTTTGAAGGAGAGTTGGCAGATAGTTTCTTTCTTGAGGGGTCAGAACTTGAAAAACTAAATTTCAGCTTCAAATGAAAACCGCAGTCAATTTATCTAGATTTATGATTCATAAAGGACAGTTTTACTTTTACCACCATTCATTGTACAGGATTGATAATTTTTTTGATTATTTTGTCTTAAATCCAGGTTTTGGAGAACATTCTGATATATAATTCAATTCTAAGATAAGGTTAGATAAATTGCAATCACACACTAGTTGTGGTAGCTGTTTGTCATATCATTTAGTTCACCTCGATTATTCTTAGAAAATTGAATTCATCTTAATCTTTATTTTTTTCAATGAAAATCATAGCATACAATAATAAATAGGTTAAACGGATCGGGTCGGATCGGTTAAATAGGTTATTCATCTAATAAACAGATTAAACGATAAACAGATTAAATAAATTGGGTCAGATCGGTTAAATAGATTAACTGTTTAATAAATAGGTTAAATGGATCGAATCGGATGATCTATTTATTAAATGGGTTAGGTTCAAATTTGAAAATCTGACTTGTTTAATAAATAGGTTGGATTTAGTTTTGATGTCTTATGATTCGACTCACAGTGGATCCGATCCGCTTATGACTGATCCGATCGGATTGCCACCCCTACTGATAAGGCAATCATCCTAAGGCATGGATGGTGTTGGGTTTCGATCATGCAGTAAAAAATAATTTTTAAAAATTTTAAAATCAAACAACTCAATAGATTTATCAAATAAAACTATAGAGTCAGAATCCAAACCCTAGAATCACTTTGTCGATATCGATAAAACAAAAATAAGCATGTAAAAGGGATAGAATTTTATACTTTCATCAAAATAAGAAAGTGGCACGTTGGTGTTCTCTCCGAGACTCCAAGGTAGAAGTCTTCCAATAGTGATCCACAAGAAAATTGGCCAAGGTCCTTCCCAACTGGTGCGGTATCGTAGCCTTATCTTCTCAAGAACACTACTGGCTTCAAATTTGCGTCACGATCGCACCAAAGCTCAGTTGGTTTTGATCTTACCACTAGAATGACACAAGGAAGACACTCTTTATATGTCATACAACCTAAGATTTGATTTTTGGCTCCAACTCATGAAAAAATAAAACTCTAGGGCACACTAGCAACACTTGCTAAAAATCTCACCACCCTTCTTGCAACTTTTGCTGCTCAAATTTCTCTTTTTTTTTCCTCAATTTTTTTTTTATTTTTTTTTTTATATTTACCACATCCCTCCTCTCTGATTTCAATCAAAAATCATAGCCATCAGCCATTTAGGGCATCCTCTATAAATAGGGGACCAAGGGATGTCATATGGGATGAAGGGGCGCCAACCTTTGGCGCTTCAACTTTCCATATGGTGAATAAATTCATGAAGTAAATTTTTGGCATTCCAAATACTTATAGCAGAAGATATCTTCTTCTTCTATGTGCCATAAAAAATGCAATAAATTTTGACAACAAAACATAGGAGATCTGATTGGGAAAATATGGCAACGCATAAAAATTAAGAGCCTTCATTAAGAAGGACTCTTCATTTCACACATCAAAAATAAGGAGGTTGTATTTATATTTTGCCGTGACTTCTGATGGTCGTAGAAGAGTCCTTCTCCACTTAAAATTGATTTAAGTTGAATAAGGATCCAATCCAAATTGACCCAATCTCATTAGGTTAAAGGCAACTGGTCTAGGTTTGCTCAAACACTTTGAACTAAACCAATTTAAAAACTTGGTTTAATACAATGTGCTAGCATATCAAATTAACCCATAGAATTTATATTAAACTCTAATTAGATAAGATCAAAGCTAAATTTCAAAGTATGTGACCCATTGGGTTCCAAATCTAGCCAGCAGTAGACCCAGACTTTTGACATAACCCTAATCCAATGAAATTAGGTCACTTGAAGAGGCCCAATCAACTTGGACTCTTCCAAATTGATTTTAGAATCAAATTCTTTTAATTCTGATGAGCCCACAAGTCAGGATTGACGTCTAGTAACGTGTTATGACTATCTAAAAGATTTAAAATTTTGATAAAAAATTATCAAAATATCTTTCAATAGCAAGTTTCTGTGTAATTCAATTCTTCAGTCAAACAACATCTCAGATGAGCTGTGGGTATAAAAATATGTCAAACCCAATCACTTATCTATATGTATCTCGATCTGAAGGCGATGATTCAGTTGATGATATATTAGAAATTTTTTTCTAATTATCATCCTGTTTTGGCTAAAGACTTTCAGAATCATCGTCCTATGAGATCACATAGGATGTTCGCTCTCCTTATTAGGAGTGACTGATCCCTTATTGATCGCTTACAACCTTCATGCACACTTCACTATATCCAAAACATCCCACATAAGGATCAAAGAATCAAGTTAGGTAGTGAACCAAAATATGGATCCAAGTACACAAGGTATCATGGTGATCTCAGGTCAAAAGATCACTTACACAACTCCCATTAGAGATCATCAGTTGATATGTAAATAAGACTCCATCTGATATTCTCTCGTAGGTCAATTCAGTGAACTCATTCTCTAATGAGCATCCATATCCTTATATTAGTGTCACCACACAAGTGGTTGTGAGATCAACCACTCTCATTTTTAAGCATATATAGGACATGCCAGTCTTACCGATATCATTGATCCCTGACTCAATGTACTAATGACTAGGAATATTTTAGATCGAGGCTATTGAAGATTTAGGTCTCACTAGCGTGATCTCATCATGGCCCTAAAACTATTATCCGGACCTATGGGGTTCATTATAATCTTAAAAAATAACAAGATGCAGTATATAATGAATCAAAAATATCTATTTTATTAATATAAATACCAATTTACATGAGTCTGAAAGATAAATTATAATTAATATCCTATTACATCCCATATGCGATTGGCTTGTAGGGTATTTTTTTTTCAATCTCTCACTTACACTTAAAGCCAATCGTCCCTATACTTGATACCCATACAATCAAGGTGGTGATCAAATTGCTGTATTGATAAGACCTTAGTGAATGGATCCACTATATTATTCTTGGTGTCAACTCGCTCCACAATTATATCGTATCTTTTGACAATCTCTCGAACGAGGTGGAACCGTCTTAAGATGTGCTTGGATTTATAATGAGACCTTGATTCTTTGGCTTGAGCAACTACCCTAGTATTGTCACAATAAAGAGGCACTGGTTGTTCAATCTCCAGAATCACACCCAACTCTGTGATGAATTTTTTCATCCAGACGGCCTCCTTAGCAGCCTCACTTGCAGCAATATACTCAGCCTTAGTGACCGAGTCAGCAACAGTTTGCTGTTTGAAATTTTTCCAACTTACTGCACCACCATACAAAGTGAACACATATCCAGATATCGATTTGCTATCATCCAGATCAGATAAGAAACTAAAATTTGTATAACCTTCTAGTTTTAAATCAGATCCACCATATATTAGAAAAATATCTATAGTCCTTCTCAAGTACTTGAGTATATTTTTCACAGCTTTCCAACGATTCTCTCCGAGATCTGCCTGAAATCTGCTTACAATGCCCAAGACATAAGCTACATCAGGTCTGGTACATAACATAGCACACATTATTGATCCTACTGCCAAAGCATAAGACATAGAACTCATTCTATTTCTTTCTTTAGGTATCTTAGGAGATATCTTCTTAGAGAGTTGTATGCCATGACCTATGAGCAAGTAACCTTTTTTACTTCCCTCCATGTTGAACCTCTTCAACACAAGATCAATGTACCTAGACTGGCACAAGCCTAGCATCTTTTTCGATCTATCTCTATAAATTTTTATCCCAAGTATATAGGACGCTTCACCCAAGTCTTTCATAGAAAATTTTTATGATAGTCAAGTCTTGACCGATTGCAACATTGAGATGTCATTTTCAAGGAGCAGTATGTCATCTACATACAAGATCAAGAAGATAATAGCACTCTTACTAGTCTTCTTGTATGCACAAGATTCATCCACATTTTTGATAAAGCCAAACGATTTGACTGTCTCATCAAAATGGATGTTCCAGCTCCTCGTTGCTTGCTTTAATCTATAAATGGATCTATTCAGCTTGCATACCTCATTTTCTCTCTCACTAGAGATAAATCCCTCTGGTTGAGTCATATAGACTTTTTCCTTAAGGTTTCCATTGAGGAAGGCAGTCTTGACATCCATCTGTCAGATCTCATAGTCATGGTATACCGTAATAGCAAGCATTATCCGAATAGACTTTAGCATGGCTATCGATGAAAATTTTTTTTTATAATCAATACCTTATTTTTGTCTGAAATCTTTTGCCACAAGTCTGGCCTTATAGGTCTCTACCTGACCATCTGCTCCCATCTTCTTTTTGAAGACCCATTTGCAGCCTATTGGAGTCACACCCTCAGGCATGTCAACTAAAGTCCATACTTGATTGGCATACATGGAGTCCATTTTGAATTTCATGATATTTAGCCACTTGTCAGAGTCACTGCTCATGACAGGTTTCGAATATATAGGTCGTAGGTTTATCATTCTCAATGATGTGAGAAGTATTGTCATTCTCAATGATAAACTCATACCTGAATGGTACACTACACACTCTACTCGACCTTTGGAGAGGGGGTGTGTGTAGTGGCCATGCCTTAATAATAGGCACATCTGGTTGAGAACTGTTTAGTGAATCCTAGATGGATTGTAGGTTTTGAACTTTCTCAAGTTCAACAGACCTCCCACTACCTCCTTCTTGGATAAACTTTTTCTCCAAGAAAATAGCATGCCTACCAACAAATACGTTTTGTTGAGTAGGGTTATAGAAGTAGTATCCTATACTCTCTTTGGGATAACCTACAAATTTATATTTTTCTGATCTAGCATCCAGCTTATGTCCATCAATATTTTTCACATAAGCTGGGCAACCTCAAATCTTAAGATGCTTAAGATTGGATCTTTTTTCTTTCCATATTTCATATAGAGTACTAGAAATAGATTTCAAAGGTACTTTATTTAAAATATATGCTATAGCATCGAGGCCATATCTCTAAAAGGATATCGAAAGATCCGTGAAACATATCATGGACCGTACCATATTTAATAAGGTATGATTTTTTTTTTATAATTTTATTTAATTATGGAGTATAAGAAGGTATCCATTGAGAGATTATTCCATTTTATTTCAAATAATCAAGGAACTCATTGGATAAGTATTATCCTCCTCGATTTGATCGAAGAGTTTTAATACTTTTACCAGTTTGTTTCTCGACCATTCTTTGATACTCTTTAAATTTATCAAAGACTTCGGATTTATATTTCATTAAATACACATATCTAAATCTAGACCTATCATCAGTAAATGTGATGAAATAAAAGTATTCACCTCTGGCTTGAGTCGATATTGGACCACATACATTAGTATGTACAAGGTCCAAAATGTCACTCGCTCTTTCTCCATATCCAGTAAATGAAGTCTTGATCATTTTTTCTATGAGACAAGATTCACAAGTTTCATATGATTTATAATCATAAGGATCAAAGAAGTTATCTTTGTATAACTTATTAATCCTTGACTTATTTATATAGCCAAGTCGGCAGTGCCAGAGGTATGTGACATTCACATCCTCTCTCTTTTTTTTCTTCATATTTTCAATATGAAGTACATTATTATTAAGTGAAAGAAACATAAGACCATTATCAATAAAAGCACTTCCATAATATTCATTAGAAAAGTAAATAGAACAACCATCATTCTTTGTAATTATTTCGAAACCTTATTCCAATAATAATGGTATAGAAATAATATTTCTAACAATATCAAGAATATAATAATAGATCTTTAGTTTCAAAATTTTATCCGAAGGCAACTTCAAAATCTTGATTTCTACGGCTTCGGCCTGAATGAACTCTCCACTAGCGTCGAACAGCTCAAAATCATCTTTATTCAGACTCTTTATTTTCTGTAGATCTTGCAATGATTTGCAAAAGTGTGAACCACAGGCAGTATCAAATATCCAAAAATCTGACATTAAAGTACTTAATGATAAATTAGTTTGTATCACATACAAACCTTTAGCATTGTTTGCTGGTTTCACGATTGGAAGGTACTCCTTGCAATTTTTCTTTCAGTGGCCCTCCTTGCCACAGTGATAGCAAGTACTTTTGGCGGAGACCTTCTTCGCCTTCTTTTTGGAGATACCAACCTTAGGGTTCATCTTTTTCTTAGAACCCTTCTTTGTCTTTTTCTTGCTGATCTTATCAACATGAAGAACCTGAGCTTTTTCACCCTTGAAATGGCTCTCTGTTGTTTTCAATATATTCAGCAGTTCAGGCCAGCTGATGTTCAGTTTGTTCATATGATAATTAATAACAAACTGAGAAAAAAAGTCAGGAAGAGACTGCAGAATCAAATCCTGGCTCAGTTCACTATCCATGGCAAAGCCCAGCTATCCCAGATGAGTGATCAAATCAATCATCTTTAGGACATACGTTTGTACGGAGGTGCCTTCAGTCATGCGGGCATGAAATAACTGCTTTGATATCTCATATCAAGCAGTTCAACTTTGTTCTCCATATAACTTCTTAAGATTAAGGAGAAGTGAGGGAACATCCATATCCTCATGTTGCTTCTGAAGCTCATTGCTCATAGAAGCAAGCAATCTTTTCACATCTTTTATGTGGCCCTATCCTCCTCGAAAGCATCTTCCTTAAGAGAATCTGAAGCAGGTGTATTTAGAATATAGGAAACTTTCTCCTGAGTGAGAATAATTCTCAAGTTTCTTAACTAGTTGACATAGTTGGGTTCGATCAATTTATTTGCATCTAGGATACCTTTAAATGAAAGTGAAGATGCCATGTGTGTAGTTAATCTACAATAACAAGAACACAATATAAGTGGATGACTCATGATGACATTCACAACTAGACTAGAATTTTTATCTAATTGTATCTTCCACTATTTTATCAAACTTCATAGGCCTCATCTATGAAAATCAAGAAACATACTAATGTTTCTTAGTGGGGTTGAGATCCCTATTCCTCACAAACACCTTGTGGATAGCACAACAAGTATTCATGAGTTCAAGAGTAGGTAACTCTTTACCAATTATACAACTACAATTCTCAACATCTTTTTCTCTGATCTCTAGATCACATATAGCTTTGTGGATAGCACAACAAACTATAGTGTTCTAGTTAAGTTGACCCTTCAATCCATATGATCATACCCAAACACGGCTGTCCTTGTGGATAGCACAACAAAGCAACACTATTCAAATATGCCATAAGCATCAACATGTACTTGATCAACATCATGTCAATTTCTATAATAAGCCTTGTAGATAGCACAACAAGCTCACTAAGATTTTGACATACTCTATCGATCAAGTTTAAAGGAAGGCCCTTGTAGTGTCTACATCACTAATCAATCTAAGTCAGAAATTCAACAAGACCAAATTGGTCAGGTCAGAAGATGGAAGATATCTCTTAGCTTTTCTTAGACACTAACAGAGTTGGCCAGGCTAGCATACGGATCTAATTAGAAAATCATCTTTCATACTTTTTTCGACACCAATTGACCTAAAGAATTTGACTTTTGAATTAAAAGTAAATCATGATATTACAACTTAATATAATTTTTAAGAGGACGTTTAAACTGATCTCGACACATCCTAACTATAACTATATAAAATATACACTACAAATTATGTAATTAGACATACTTCTACTTTTCATAATACCAATTATATTATCATGTCAAAAATTAAATAAGGATGCAATTGGAGTCATAACATATGACTAACAAATTCATATAGTATAACAAATCCTAATCTAATTAGGCATACATAACACCCTTATTTTCTATACATCGATTTAAGCATCATGCTACCATGATAATAAAATTTTAAATTATCATAAATTTATAATTTTAATAATTAAAATTTAGAATCATGGTTCACTAAAAGTTAAAAATAATTTTTGAGTTTGAAGAATCGGTGCTAAGAACAATACAAAATTTTGGCAAGATATGCACAAGAACGATTTTATGCTATAATTTTGCACTTGTTTGATCGAATCAGACAAGGATGGTTTTGATACCACTGTTGGATTTCGACCACGTAGTAAAAATTAATTTTTAAAAATTTTAAAATCAAATAAGTCAATAGCTTTATTAAATAAAACTACCGAGCTAGAATCCAAATCCTAGAATCACCTTGCTGATATCGATAAAACAAAAATAAGCATGCAAAAGGGATAGAATTTTATACTTTCATCAAAATAAAAAAGTGGCATATTAGTGTTCTCCATGAGACTCCAAGGTAAAAGTCTTCCAATGGTGATCCACACAAAAATTGATCAAGGTCCTTCCCAACTGGTGCACTGCTGCAGCCTTATTTTCTCAGGAACATTGCCGACTTCGAACTTGCATCACGATCGCGTCAAAATCCAGTTGCTTTCAATCTTACCATCAAAATGACACTAAGAAGATACTCTTCAGATGTCATATAATCTAGAATTTAATTTTTGACTCCAACTCATGAAAAAATCAAACCCTAGGGCACACTAGCAATACTTGCTAAAAATCTCACCACCCTTCTTGCAATTTTTGCCAGATCTCAAATTTTTTTTTCTTTTTGCTCAGAATTTTTCCAAATTTTTTTTATGTTTACCACATCCCTTTTCTCTAATATCAACTAAAAATCACAACCATCAGCCATTTGGGGCATCCCCTATAAATAGGGGACCAAGGGACGTCATATGGGATGAAGGGGTGCCAACCTTTGGTGTTTCAACTTCCCATGCAGTGAATAAATTCATCGAGTGAATTTTTGATATTTTAGATACTTGTAGCAGAAGGACTCTCCTTCTTCTACGTGCTATAAAAAATTTAATAAATTTTGGCGACAAAACATAGGAGATCTGGTTGGAAAAATATGACAATGCGTAAAAATTAAGAGCCTTTGTTAAGAAGGACTCTTCATTTCACACACCAAAAATAAGGGAGAAGCATTTATATTTTGTCATAACTTTTGGTGGGCATAGAGGAGTCCTTCTCTACTTGAAATTGATTCAAGTTGGATAAGGATCCAATCTAAATTGATCCAATCCCATTAGATCAAAGGCAACTGATCTAGATTAACCAATTTGAAAACTTGGGTTAATACAATATGCGAGCATATCAAATTAACCCATAGAATTTATATTAAACTCTAATTAGATCAAACTAAAGCCAAATCTCAAAGTGTGTGATCCATTGGGTTCCAAATCTAGCCAGTAGTGGACCGAAACTTTCCACGTAATCCTAATCCGATGAGATTAGATCACCTGAAGAGTCCCAATCAACTTGGACTCTTTCAAATTGATTTCAGAATCAAATTCTTTCAGTTCTGATGAGCCCATAAGTCAAGATTGACATCTAGCAATGTGTCATGACTATCCGAAAGATTTAAAATTTTGATGAAAAATTATCAAAATATCCTTCAGTGGTTCAATCCTTCAGTCAAACAACATTTCAGATGAGTTGTGGGCATGAAAATATGTCAAATCTAATCACTTATCTATATGTATCTCGATCTGAAGGCGATGATTCAGTTGATGATACATTAGAAATCTTTTTCTAATTATCATTCTACTTTGACCAAAGACTTCCAGAATCACCGTCTTATGAGATCACATAGGATGTTCGCTCTCCTTATTAGGAGTAACTGATCCCTTATTGATCACTCACAATCTTTATGCACACTTCACTATATCTAGAGCACTCTACATAAGGATTAAAGAATCAAGTTAAATAGTGAACCAAAATATGGATCTAAGTACACAAGGTACCATAGTGATTTCAGGTAAATGATCACTTACACAACTTTCACTAGAGAATCATCAGTTGACATATAAACAAGACTCCATCTGATATTCTCTTATAGGTCAATTCAGTGAACTCATTCTCTAATGAGCATCCATATCCTTGTATTAGTGTCATCACATAAGTGGTTGTGAGATCAACCATCCTTATTTCTTAGTATACATAGGACATGCCAGTTTTATCGGTATCATTGATCTCCGACTCAATGTACTAATGACTAAAAATATTTTAGATCAGGACTATCAAAGATTTATGTCTCACTGACGTGATCTCATCATGGTCCTAAAATCATTGTCCGAATCTATGGGGTTCATTATAATCTTTGAAAATAATAAGATGCAACATATAATGAATCAATAATATCTATTTTATTAATATAAATATCAATTTACATGAGTCTGTAAGATAAATTACAATTAACACCCCATCGTATTCCATATGCGATTGGTTTGTAGGGCATTATTCTTTTAGATGGTCTATTGCTTATAAATATTTTCTATCATGATAAAAATCTATTACTTATATTATTTGATTAGTGCATGCTTTTACTTGATATACTAACGCTATTTGCATGTACATGCAGGAAGAAAATGCATAAAACTAAAGATCCACATTTAAGGAAGAATATAAATTCATAAAAATGGTAATTATCAATTCAGATAAATGGCCTAAAGAAGATGGATGACCTGGTAGCAGACCAAGTAAGATCAGCTTAAGCAAAAGATTGTCCCCGGCTCAATCCATATTCTTAAGCACTTGGCCCAAGCTCAGTCCAAACCAATGTCATGGGTAACATGCTTGGCTTGCGCCTAGACCACTGTCTTGCAGATGAGCAGGTGTCTTAAAGGGTGGATGTTGATGGTGGCATAAGTAGGAAAGAAAAAAGGGTTTTGGGCCTTGCAATATAAAGGAACTTTGATTTGAGATGTCGTGGAGGTTATAGTTATAGGTTGTTGGATGTGTGGGAGGAGAGCAAGGGATGAGGGGAGTCATGGAATGTGGACTTCTTTTAAAATCCAAGCAATAACTTAGATTCAATAGTTTTACATCTTATCTCCTTGTTAACATAATGAAGAGTTTCTTTCTACAAGCAATAATATTTCTTTAATATGATATATATATATATATATATATATATATATATATATATATATATATATATATATATATATATATATATATATATATATTCATAGCTAACTCTAAATTCTTTCTGTTTTCTTAGAAAAGGTACCCTACCCATATCATAATAACTCTAAATTGATAATATTGCTTTAATATTAAGAAAATGTTAATGAAGTCCCCTAGGACATACGTTAAGGTTTAATTTCTGCTGATTGATTAGTTATATCGTTAAACGAAAAAAAAAAAATCATGGTGCGTGTGAGCATATAAAAAGTTCATTAGGTCCATGATAGTTGATCTGGCAACTTTATAATTAAGCATTTCTATGTTTGGCAACAAATAACATGAGTTACACTAATATCTTGACCCATGATAAGAGAATTATTTGTGTGCATATAACAGAACCCTGTAATATTAGTCTAGTTAAATATATTATTCTAGGTATTGTTTAGTTTGTAAAAATATGGAAACCTAAGAACGGAACAATGTTTGGTAACTTTATTATCATTTTTAATTTAAAAATTATTGTCTAGTCTCTAGAAATTGACAGAGTTGAAAAATATGATTTCAAAAACATCGAAAGCATAAACTGCCTGTGACTACTAATTACCACTACGGTGCTTATTGTTAATACCAATATCATTGTTAATTATTTTTATTATTGCCACTCTACTAGCTGTTCTCACCGCCACTACCATCACTATTACGGTGGGTGCTTCTACCATTGCTACCACCACAACTATTATCAAATACAATCCCAATGATGGCCAAATATGCTTTGATTTTATAATTTTTTAGATAAATAAAAATAGAAACTCAATTTTTATTTTATAAAATATGAAAAATGAAAGTGTTGCGGTCAATTTTCTATCGTCTATCGTCGGTGAAGAGCACCTGCAAGATAAAAGTCCTCACAGACTAGAGTTGTGTCCGGTGGAGATCCTTCGATGCTTAAGTTTGAGAGGGGGTTGGTGAACAGCTAATGAAAATGTTGAGAGTGGCAGAGTTTTGGCCCATAATTGTCTTATCCGTACTGCTCATTTATCTTCCCTTTTATAAATGATTCTGATGTAACCATCGAGTACGTGATCCCACTTTTTATGGTGCTAGATTATCGGGCCATAATCGTGGAGTTAGTTGGCTATTTATTCTCATTAATGATCGTAACATATAGTCGATAACCGTTCATAACGGTTAGGGTATGTTAAGCAGATAGACCGACTATATATCGATAATACTGATACATCGATAGAGGTAAGTCGGTAGAAGATCTAAATGACCATCGGCTGGTAACTCTGATATGCCGATGGTCTTCAGTCAGAGATTGATCAAGTCGTTTGTTGTTGGTCGATAATAGCCGACTGTCGGTCGGTCAACCGATTATGAGTCGGAGTAATATGTTCATTCGGTCGATGTAGAGTCGGAGTCGGGGGTCGGTTGATTTGCCCCAACAGTTGTCCCTCACTCTCAAGTCCAAGGTGATCCGACGTGTATATTATCGTGTGATTTGTCACGTTGGATGAAGAGAGTCGTCACATGTTGCTTTGAGCCCTGACTTGACTGCTAGTCGAGAATTCTCTGGTTGTTTTATCGTTTCGATGGCTGCAAAATCATTATTGGGCTGTCATGTCGACAGGATAATTTGATATCGAACGTCAGTATCGGACGTCATTTTAGGAAGATAATTCGGCGTCGGACGATACGATTCTGACTAGTAGATTTTGGCCACTTGATCTAATGTCATTAGATCGGAGCTGTTCACGCGGATGATGGTGAGGTGGCACATCAGGAGGACGTGCATCGATCTGTCCGACCAATGATCGGTCCGGATGTTACCATGTGTCGTCATCTGATGAGACTCTGATTTAACCGCTTCCATCCTGACCATTGAGGGATCTTATATATATAGGGTCGCTTTCGGTCAAACTTTTACTTTGCATTTTATCTTCATTATTTGCTGCAGAAACTCTGCCGGAAGGTCGCCCCAGCACCCGAAGACTTCAAGGTTCCTTCTCCACCTTTTTGTTTTTAGCTTTCAGGTTAAATATTTTTGTCCTTCCTTTTTGGGTCCATCTCCTTTTTGGTTCTCTCTAGTTTTTCTTTTTCATGGCTAGGGCTTCTTCTTCTCGGGATAGTCAGTTAGAGAATCTAACAGACGACTCTCCATCGGGTCTGGAAGTAGAGGTTTCTTCACTATCTGAATCCAATGTTGAACGGCTCGGAGAGTAGTATCGTATCTCGGAGCAGAATCAACTTTTTGTGCATGACGTCGATGGTCGGGTGAACTCTCCTCTTATGGGCTAGGTGGCCTTCTATGTCGAAGACCTTTGGGCCGGTCTTCGATTTTTGATTCCAGAGTTCATCTGAAATTTGTTTGACTATTATGGTCTTTGCCCCGCTTAGCTGACACCGAACTCGATCTAGCTAATAATTAGTTTTGCTTTGTTGTGTCGGCTAATACCGATCGAACCTCATCTTTCTCTTTTCTGTACCTTCTTTGTTCTTCATCCCCATCCAAAGGCCAAGGGTTGGTGGCTCTTCAACCCAAGAAAAGGCCTTTCCTTTATTATCGATCTTTCATCATCCATTCATGGATGGAAGAATCAATTCTTTTTTATTTCCTCTTCTCTTCCCTAGGACTTTCCTTCATGCAGGGATGATCCAAGAACCGGCCCCAACAAGAATAGTTGGGTGGAGGTCGACGATCGAGAAGACTTCCACCGATTGAAGGATATGACGGTTTCACCGCAGAGAGAGCTAATGACCGAACAAGCTCTCTACGATGCTGGCCTTAGTTTGATCACCATCTTAGGTATAGCATAGTCGATCACTTTTATTTTTTTTTTGTTTGTTTCTGAATTATACTGACTTTCTTGTTTCGATTGTATCAATGCAGCTGAGGGTGCGAGTATCGACTGTCGATATTCGCCAGCATGCTGCCAAGAAGAGGGCAGCAGCATCCGAAGCTGGATCCTTCTGACTGCTGAAGAAGGGTCGGGCGACTATATCTATGCCGATGAGGGAACCTGATGTACCATCAGCATCGGTTCCTAAGTCGGTTTTGGCGCTGTCAGCCCCGACAGCATTTCCTGAAGTGCCGTTTATCAAAGATGGGGTGGCAAGAGAAGACAGAGTTGCAGCAGCACTATCAGTGGCTCCATCAACAAAGGCTCGGATCGAAGTAGAAGTCGTGGCCGAGCTGGACCAATCAGTGGCTGCACCAGACGTTCCTCCAATAGGACTCTCTCAAGTGCAGTCAAGCTCTAATTTTTTTGCATTCTCAAGTGCAAAAATATCGACGGGAGATCGGGGGAAGGCACTGGTGACTTTGACTGACGACGGATCATCGCCAGGGCACATCGTTCACTTCAATATCAGACTTTCTGAGGATGAGTCAGCCTTGGCCAATCCAGAGTTGGTCAAACGGCTCATTCAAGCTGCCCTTCTTCCGGCTGATCGGGAGAATAGGAAAAATCATACCATCATCGAGATGTTTTTCTCTTTTTATCCAACGATACTTGGGGTAAGTTTTTCTTCACACATTTTTTTTCGACTGATCCAACTTATTTTTTGCTTTTAGTTGGCACACGACATGTTCAACTTGGAAGCCGACTACCGAAAGGTTCCAGACTTTCATCGGATATGGATGGACAAAGTGGCAGCCGCCAATGTTGAGAAGACGGCTGTCTGTGAACAACTTCGGGCGATGACCAAGCGAGAGGCGAGGTTTTCAAGAGGAAGTCTCCAGTCTGACCGCCAACCTTCAATCTTCTTAAGCCAAACTTAGGTCGGCTTATCAAAACATCTTGTCTCTTGAGTCAAAGATCAAGAACAAGAAGCATTCTATCCATCGGCTTCGACGAGAACGGGATGGCTATATTGAAGAACTCGAAGCCAAGTGTGGAAGACATCGGGCCATCCTGGAAAGGTTGGCACTGGCCGATGATGAATCAGCTTCTGCAAAAGCTGACGCAAAGCTGGCGAGAGCGAAAGCAGAGTCGGCAAGGGAGGCTTTGAACTTTGCCATCAAGGACTTCAAGAATTCAGAAGAGTTCAAGAAAGAGATCCTCGAAGGTGGGTTCGCCTCTTACTGCATTAGGTACGAGGACAGTCGAGATGCGGTTGGAAAGTTGTACCCAGATCTTGACTTAAGCAGCATCATCCCTCCCGTCCCGAAAGATGGTGCTGCTGAAGAAACCGCATCAATCGAAGATAGAGCACCGACAGCACCAGAAATTGTTCAAGTCTCTGATGCTACATCGGACCAAAGAGATGGAGATCGCGACTGATAATTGGTGCAATTTTTTGTCTTCTTTTTGTACTCAAAAATTTTGTAATCGGACTTCAATCTAATTTTATAACTTTCTTTTCAATGAATGAATGAAAGAATTTTTCAAGTACAGACTCTTTGTATATCTGCAATGTCGTAGTATTATTTTTTAATTACCAAATATCGATCGACAAGTCGAACATCTGATAGTGATTATAGGATTCCTTCGTTAGTCGAACATCCATTAACGTACTTAAGTATTAGGATAAGCGATAATAAACCAAATATCCTTCATCTGACCTTAGTCGGGTTTAGTACATCAGGTTATTTGATAATCGATGGCAAGTCGAATATCCTTCGACCGATCATAGTCGAGTCGATATAGTTTTAATTCGATTTGGATCGTATTGGCATAGCATTCTGCTTAGTTAAGACTAAGTTGGCATAATAGTCATTCGACTAGGGTCGGCTTTTATAGTGAAAAGTCGAAATATATTCGGTACCGAGATACAGTCGGTATTTTGGCTTTTACAATGAAAGTCAACATATAGTCAATGCGTCGATTCTTACTGTGAAAAATTAAAATATAGTCGATAAAAATTGACCATCCATCTATCAGTCTATTACCACTTTATAGTTTATTGAAACTTGTGATTTTGAAATTTATTTCAAAATTTAATATTTCATTCTGAATATTATATTTATGGATAACTTTATTAATAATATATTTTTAAGTTATCAGCATTCCATGTTCGGGGGATGGTTACTCCCTCTAGAGTTTCTAACCGATATGCATCCGATCTAAGTGTTTCGGTTATCTTGTAAGGTCCTTCTCAGTTCGGAGATAACTTTTCCTGATCAAGAGGTCTTGAGACTTTTATTTTCTTTAGGATCAGATCTCTAGGACGGAAGATCTTCGATTTAACTTTTGCATTATAATACTGTATTATTCTTTGTCGATAGGTTGCCATGCAAACTTGAGCTTATTGTCGGACTTCTGGAAGTAGATCTAAATCGGTTCTCTGATATTCTGAGTTACTCAGTTTATTGTATTGCTCTATCCTTTCTGATGGTAATCCGATCTCAAGTAGGATCATCGTTTATGCTCCATAAGCTAGATTAAATGATGATTCTCTCATTGGTGTGCAAGGAGTTGTTCGGTGTACCCATAAGATCGGATATAGTTCTTCCATCCAGAGGCTTTTGCTTCATTCAGTCTGATTTTGAGTCTATACAGAATCGTTCGGTTGGTTATCTCTATCTCTCCATTGAATTGTGGATGGCCGACTGATGTAAGTTTGTGCATAATATGAAATTTTGCACAGAACTCTTTGAAATTTTGATTATTGAATTGTCGATCATTGTCAGTGATGATGGTGTGTGGTAAATCAAATCTGCATATAATTGATTTTTGAATGAAGTCCTCCATCTTTCTCTCAGTGATTTATATCAGAGGTTCAGCTTCCATCCACTTGGTGAAGTAATCAATGGCGACCACTATGAATTTTTTCTGACTAGATGCTGGAGGGAAAGGACCAAGTATGTCAATCTCCCATTATGCGAAGGGCCATGATGCAATAATTGATGTCAACTGACTTGCCGATTGGTGTTGTATATTTGCTTATTTCTGACATAGTTCACACCTTCAGACAAATTCAGCTGCATCTTTTTTCATGGTGGGCTAATAGTATCCTTATCGTGGGATCTTGTAAGTTAGAGATTTGCCCCCTAAGTCATTTTCATAAATCTCTTCATGGATCTCCTTGAGTACATAGTCGGCATCTGTTGGTCCCAAATACTTTAGTAAAGGAAGAGAGAATGACCTTTTGTATAGATGATCATTCATTAAAATATATTGAGAGACCGTCCATTTAAGTCGTTTGATTTCTGAGAGATCCATAAGAAGAGTTCCATCAGTTAAGTACTGAACAATCAGATCCATCCAGTTTGGTTCATCAGTAATTTGTAGTACTTCCTCGACTTTATTGATACTCGACTGTTCAAGACATTTGACGAATGTCTGATCCAGTGAGTTAAAAGAAGAGATTGCGAGTCACGAAAGTATGTCGGCTCGAGTATTTTCTATCCTTGAGATGTAAAAGATTTCACAATACTTTAATATTGAAGTTAGATCTTTCACCTTCCGAAGATACTTCATCATAATAGGGTCTTGAACTTCAAAGTCATCCTTAATCTGTCTAGCAATCAGTTGTGAGTCAGTGAAGATCTTCAGACTGTCGATATCAAGATCCTTAGTAATTTTTAAATTGGTTAAGAGTGCTTCATACTTGGTTTGGTTATTCGAAGTTTTAAAATTGAATTGAAGGATATATTCAGTTATAACTAGTTCAGAATTGGTGAGGATGAGACCGGCCCTGCTATCCTGTGCATTAGATGCTCCATCAATATATAGCACCCATGCCGACAGCAAGTTGGGTTCTGGAGTCATGGCCTATTTTATTTTGTCATCGATTCCATCCTCAGGTTTATTATCTGATATTGTACATTCGATGATAAAGTCGGCTAAAATTTGTGCCTTCATTAATGGACGTAGGCGATATTGTATATCAAATTCATCGAGCTTTATTGCCCACTTTGTCATTCGATCCGATGTATTAGGTCGGTGTAAAATTACCTTCAACGACTGATCTGTAAAGATAACAATAGAGTGTGCCTGAAAGTATGGACGAAGTCATTGTGATGATATGATCAGAGCATAGATCATCTTCTTCACTTTTGAATATCTCACTTCAGCATTGTGAAGCACATTGTTAGTATAGTAGATTGATCGTTGAATTCAATTTTTATTCTTTTGGACAAGCACCGAACTAACTGCTTCCATCGATGTCGCTAAGTAGAGATAAAGTTTCTCTGACTCTTGGTTTTGAAAGCAACGGTGGAGATGTCAAATATCTTTTTAGGTCTTCGAAGAATTGTTGACACTCGTCTGACCATATCAGGTTGTTTGATTGTCTCAAAGTCTTGAAGAAAGGCAAACATCTTTCTGTCGATCTTGATATAAATCGACTGAGTACGGTGATCCTTCCATTGAGCTGCTATATCTCTTTCTTGGAACTAGGATGCTTCATGTTGATAATAGCCTTTATTTTTTTGAGATTGACCTCGATTCCTCATTAGGACACAAAAAATCTAAAGAACTTTTCAGGAGTTACTCCGAACACACACTTTGTCGGGTTCAGCTTCATCTGATGTCATTGAAGTATGCTGAAGGCTTCTTTTAGGTCCCGAACATGATCAGTAGTTTGAGGGCTTTTCACTAGTATGTCATTCACATAGATTTTTATATTTCGTCCCATCTGTGTCTTGAAGATTTTGTTGACAAGCCGTTGGTAAGTTACTCCAGTATTTTTTAAACCGAAGATATTACTTTATAGCAGTAGATGCCTTTGTTGGTTACGAAGGCTATGTACTCTTCATCTTCAGATACTATCTGAATCTGATTGTAGTCTGCAAAGACGCCCATGAAGCTTAAGAGTCGGTGTCCCAAAGTTGCATCAACTAGTTGATCAATCTTTGGCAAAAAAAACTGTCCTTCGGATAAGCTTCGTTTAGATTTGTGTAGTCGATACAGATTCTCTATTTTTCATTGGCCTTTCTCACCATCACTATATTGGTGAGCCAATCGAGATAAGTAGCTTCCTTGATGAAGTTAGCTGCGAGGAGCTTGTCGACTTCTTCGTTGATGACTTTCTGTCTTTCAGGAGCAAAAGGCCTTTTCTTTTGTCTTACCGGCTTAACCTTTGGATCAATGTTTAGCCAATGAGTTATTACTTTCAGAGGAATGCCTGGTATATCAGTAGTCGATCAAGCAAAAATATCAGCATTTGCTTTGAGTAGATTTATTAGTTGCTGCCGCTCCGGATCAGACAGCAGTGATCCAATTTAGACCATCTTCTCAGAATCTTTTTCTTTTAATGGGATAGAAACCAGTTGTTCAGGTGGTTCACCCTTCTCTTTATTTTTTCTTAATCCAATTTATCGACAGATAAAGAGTCTTCGGGTTGATTATTTTGTGTGAAAATTAGGAAGCAACGTCGAATGAATTGTTGATCTCCACGCATCTCTCCGACTTTATTTTTTATTAGAAATCGAACTAGTAGATGATAAGTTGAGACTATTGCTCTCAGAGCATTCAGATCAGATCATCCGAGTATGATATTATAAGTCAAGAAAATTTGAACAACTGTAAATGTCACGAGAACAGTACTCTGTTGTAGTTTAGTTTTTGTGATTAATGGAAGAGTGATTTTTTCCTCCACAGTGATTGCATCTTTTGTGAAATCGATCTATGGCGTCGAGACTTTTCTAAGTCGATCAGTCGGTAGTCGCATTCGAGAGAAAGTCGAGTAAAATAAAACGTCCGTAGAGCTTTCATTATCTATTAATTTTTTTTTACATCATAATTAGCTATCATTGTCAAGACAATGACAACATCATTATGGAAAATTTAAAGTCTTCGAACATCTTCTTTCGAAAAAGTAATTACATTGTCGAGTCATCATTTCTTCACCGACTCTTCTTTGAAAGTTGCCCTCCAGTTTGATCGTTTGGAAATCATGTTGATTACTCCTGTAGTCGGCCAATTGTTGATAGTCTCCTCAGTTTGTGGTTGAGATTGTCAGTCAGCAGGAGGTTGAGTCGGTTGATCCCTTCGAACTTTTCGAAGTAGCCTTGTCAGATCAGGGGTTCTATCTCATCCCTGAGTTAGATGTATTGTTCGGTATCGTGACCATGATTATGATGAAACCGACAGTACTTCTTCCTATCTTGGCTCCTCGATGGTGCTTTCATTGGTGGGGGTATCGTAAGTACTTCTTTCCTTCGATCTCTATTAGGATCTGTGCATGGGGAGCAGAGAGAGGAGTGTAGGAGTCATACCTACCGTAGTTGTTCGGCTTCAGACTCCATCATCGAGATAAAGCTCTTTTGTTGTCAGTCGGCCTATTTGATTCGATCAGAGCTTCACTTTTCTTTTGTTTCTTCTTCTGACCTTTTCCATCTATTTGACATCGGTCAGAAGCAGCTTCATCCTCATGAATGTACTTATACACGCACTTCAAAAGTTCAGCATAGGTCTGGAGGAGAGCTTTGTCAAGAGAATAAGTAAATCTGGATCCCCTCAGACCTCTTTTCATGATCAATATAGTCATATCTTTATTGAGGTCCCTAACCTCAAGCGTGGCTGTATTGAAATGAGCCATATAGTCTCTCAGTGTCTCTGTCTCACCTTTCTTGATTGAGAAGGAACCGTCGGATGTTCATGGCGGCTTTGGACTTGTGCTGAAGTGGGCCACGAAAGAATATTCAAGCTGCTCAAAATAATTAATGTCCCCGACTGAATCTCGGAAAACTAGGCTCGAGCAGCCTTTCGAAGAGTTGCCGAGAAGCCAATGCATAAGAGAGCATCGGTTACCTCCTGGATCATCCTGAGAGCTTTATAGCTCTCTAAATAGTCGATCGGATCGATGGAGCCATCGTATGACTCTATCTGTGGTATTTTGAACTGAGAGGGAATCAATTCATCCAAGATGCACCGAGAGAGAGGCTGGACAGTGTGAAAGTCGTAGTCATTGGAAGACTTCCGACCTTTCACTTGAAGTCGGGTGAGTTGACGATCAATTTTTCAAAACTTGCATTCATAATCGTTAAGTTGTCGTTGCTGGAAAACTCCAAGGGTGGAACCTCCTGAAGAGCTCGAAGAAGGAGAAGCAGAAGGCGTCTGCGGCCGTTTCTCCTTCTTGATACTGTGTGCACGAGAAGGAGAGGAGAACGCCGCGAATGGTGGGTGGCATGGTGAGAGTGTCGAAAATGTGGTTGTCCATCTCGATGAAAATATCGAGACTGTTGCTCCGAAGATGAAGAGGGTGAGCATCGCGGAGGACGGCAGCTGTGCCTAGACAACACTGACTGAACCACCGGTTGCTCTACTGATGGCTGCTGCTGCTAGATTTGCTACTGTTGGAGGCTTTGAACCATCTTTGTCAAAATTTTCATTTGCTGTATAAGTGCAGCAATCTGTGCGTCCATGGTGATCACAGGACGCGAGGAACTGGATTCTGCCACCAGAGATGGGGGAGGAAAATCTTTCTGACGGAAAGACTGTCTCATCGATCCAATCGAATGCTGAGCTTTGGTTCTCAATATGGTTGACTGTAGTTTTTTCCCTTCCTGGCGCGCCAATCTGTTGCGGCCAACTCCCTGTCGTCTGTCGTCGGTGAAGAACACCTATAAGATAAAAGTCCTCACAAACTAGAGTTGTGTCCGACAGAAACCTTCCAATACTTAAGTCAGAGAGGGGGTTGGTGAATAGCTATGAGAATATTGAGAGTGGCCGAGTTTTGGCCCAGAATTATCTTACCTGTGCTGCTCTTTTACCTCCCCTTTTATAGATCATTCTGATGTAACTGTCAAGCACGTGGTCTCACTTTTTATGGCGCTAGATTATCGAGCCATAATCACGGAGTTAGTGGGCTGTTTATTTTCATTAATAGCCGTAACACGTAGTTGATAATCGTTCATAACGGTTAGGATATGTTGAGCAGATAGGCTGACTATATGTCAGTAATATTGATATATTGGTAGAGATAATTCGGTAGAAGATCCAAATGACCATCTGCTGGTAACTCTGATATGTTGATGGTTTTCAGTTGAAAGTTGATCAAGTCATTTGTTGCTAGTCGATAATAGCCGACTGTCGATCGGTCAACCGATTATGAGTCGGAGTAATATGTTCATTCGATCGATGTAGAGTCGAAGTCGGAGATCGGTTAATTTGCCCCAACAGAAAGTGATATGAAAAATATTATAGCTATGTTTGTCCTCTCAAATTTGCTCTTTGAAATTTTCTTAAGTCTCTCCATCTCAATCACTAACCTTTCTATATAATATTATTGGCAAGGTATAAATGTGGAAGCATAAATACATACCAATTATAGTTTGATTTTTCAAAATCGGTGGAACTCTAAGTCATATTTCCATTTATTTTTTAATTTTTAAATAATATTGTGATAATATAGTATGATCAAAATTTGATGTTTGTATCTTTCGTAGTAGTAACAGAAAATCCTTAAAAGAGGGTAGCTCGCTAATGAACTTGATCACAAACTCACATGCTCACTTGCTAGCAGAATCAAGTTGCTCTCTTAAATCCGAGGCAGTCAATTTCAGGGTTGGGAGTGCACCTTTCACACTGAAGAAAGATTCATCTTCTTTCATGCGAATCCACCATTAATTAGATACCTAATGACTGCTTTGGGATGTGTGCAGCAGATGGATGATCAAATATGAAGTTCTTGGAGATCTGTATGATGTGCAATCCAACGGTTAACACCATGAAGGAAGATCAATCAATCTTTTGGCGAAAGATACAAACCCAACCCTCAGTTTCGACTCATCTAATCAACCTACCCGGCCACCACCCATGACTTCAGCAAGGACTCGAGCTAGAAGTATGTCAAGGCTGGTGGAGACCCGTGAGAAGGTGAATACGTAATCAATGCAGACAGGCATGAGGTTTAGGTTAGGAGCCAAAAGACTTGCCCTGCCATAAATTACAAACACTTCATTCCTCCCTTCCTATCAATAGAACGGGCCCAAATATGTGACACAGAGATGGTGGCCAAAGAAGCCGTCCCGCTTGCAGCCACACGCGCAGAGAGAGAAGACGCAGCTCACGGGGGGCTCAACCCAACCATTAAATGAGAGCACGTAAGAGCTGCCATTCTATATGACATTCTATACACCACCAAAGCCTGCATGCATGCAGGTATTTATACGTGAAGTAAGGCAAAGTAGGAGAAAGACGCCAGCAGACAAAAAATAGTGGCCTTTTTGTGAGTTTGGGAAAACAAAAAAAAAAAATGTCTCATATTGCAGTGGAGAGGAACAGGAGAAGACAGATGAATGAACACCTCAAGGTGCTCCGCTCGTTGACGCCGAGTTTTTACATCAAAAGGGTAAGTAATTGTTAGTCCCATGCTCATAAGTTAGGTATCATCTTTGATTCATGCAAGCTATGCACCTTAAACCGTCTTTTTCTTTCTCCTTATAATAATTGATCCAAATAATTTTTAGAAAACTAGGGTATGTTTATCCTGGGATTAGGCTGTTAATCATGAATAACTTATGTTTTTGTATGACTAGATTTTCTATTAATTCAAAGGAGAACCATAGAGCTAATGATTGACTTAACAATACTGAGGTCAGGTTTATGAAAATTAATAGAATTAATGTGTTTCTTAAGAAGGGGCTTCATTTCAAGGGGTATATGATCTTCTTCATCACCTAGCAAAGAAAGTAGGACTTATTTTTTGACAAGATGACTATGGTTGGCATTGGTTGTTTTTCTTTGTTATTGATCATAATAAGGGAGACCAAGCATCTATTATTGGAGGAGCCATAGAGTTCATCAAGGAGTTGCATGAAGTTCTACAGTCGTTGGAGGCCAAGAAGAGGAGGAAGAGCTTAAGCCCCAGTCCAACTCCTAGCCCAAGGCCATTGTTGCAGTTAACTCCATCACCACCTTTGAACAATCCTTATGACTCGGACATTGTTAAGGAACTTGGGGCATGTTGCAACTCACCCGTTGCAGATGTTGAGGCAAAAATCTCAGGTTCAAATGTCCTTTTGCGAACCCTTTCCAAGCGTATCCCTGGTCAAGTCATCAAGATAATAACTGTGCTTGAGAGATTGGCCTTTGAAATCCTCCATCTCAACATAAGCAGCATGGAAGACACCGTACTCTACTCCTTTGTCATTAAGGTACATGATATCCATTATACTTTTTAATCTGTTGGTTGTTTGATGAGTGTGTCCTCACATTTAAACTTGCATATGAGCAAAATATCTTTCACTCGTTAAGCATAAAATATCATCATGTTGGGAAGAAAAAAAAGGATATATACATCTGATAATCATACATATAGTATAGAATACAACCATATTTATTCTTTTGCTGGAATATCACTATATTTTATTGATAAAGAAGGAAAAAGATATATCTTAGGAGAAAGAAGCACATTTTGCCTCGTATCCCAACTCACTTTATGCACACTATATTATATCTTTCTAAGATACTAATACATGAATTGGAATACTAATATATGGAATATGCTTTTGAGATAATGATTCTTTTTCCTTAAAAGCAAACAGATTTCTTCTTTCTACACCACACGCGAGGTTACAAGTAAAGAGGTCCCAAGACAAGTAACTTTTATAGCAGAGAAAATTACATTTTAGATTTTAAATACTTTTAACAGTGTCTTTTACAGAAAACTAAAATTTAGTCGAAGTTATTTATGTTTTTCACTTATTGCATCTGCAGATTGGATTTGACTGCCAACTTAGTGTGGAGGAATTAGCGTTTGAAGTCCAACAGAGCTTCTATCAGGATATTACATATTAAAGCAGAATGGCATTTGTTTCAGTGGCAAATATATATGAAGATCTATATGTGTGCTATATATAATATTGTTTAATATTATGAAGTCAAGCAAGTCAAATTTTCTAACCAATTTTATTAATTAGGCTTGTGATAGCTGCAAAAGTCAACAGCTATGTTGTATCATCTGAGGAAATGCTAATTAAGAACTATCTGTTGAAAATAAATTAAGGTTGTCACCTTCTAGCCAAAAATGGAATGGCTTTGTGGTCTTTTTTTTCCCCCTTTTAGAAATGGAATGGTGCCATTGTCATCTAAGTTTTGTTGACTTCTGTCTTTTCAGCAATTTAGCGCCTTTTTCCATGTTCTGTGCCTACAACAACTACAAACTGAAGGGTGAAACCTAGTGGCAAAATTAACAATATTAGGAGCAAGCATGTTAGAAATTTTTAGTTCCTCTCCAAAAAGCAATATTCATCCTTTTCATATTTTAGGAGAAAACTAATGGTTGAACTTATTTCTCAAGAAAACTAAAGATTGAACTTATTATTTTGCATGCGAAATATAGCATTAGCCTTCTACATATCTTTCAATATATTACAGCAGTCATGAAGCAAATAAATTAAAGCTATCCAACAATGAAATGACGGTTGGAGAGAAAGGAGATCGCCTAATTAAGAGAAACATGGCCATTAGCTTAATTTCTATATTCAAAACGTTTATTTGAAGGAAAAAAAAATAAATAGTTGACTTGATGCAGAGTATTCTATCATTGCATGGTTTGAAGTGTGTATGCGTGCATGCGTATGCGCATGAACGCATGCATGCATTCTGTACTTTCTGCAAGAGCGTGGATGGGACACAGACATACTTCCCACTTCCTTCTCAAGTTCCCAGAGTTTGAGACAAGAATCCATGGACAATATTCAGGAATATGAACCCCTTCTTGACTTGATTTTCACATACAAATAATAATCCATCCATGGCAGATGAATGCAAGGTGATTCTGATACACTGATACAGCTGAATTATTTGTGAAATAGGCCCATAGTTTGAAAAGAGATGGCCTCCTGTCATCCACCTGAAAGGTTTTGGTCATATGGATCTGAACGTTTGGTTTGGGTTTTCACTTTTTGGGCCTCTGATTAAATCTTGAATAGTTTTGGCCCAAGGAGTTGGTTGCCCAACCTTTCCAAATGTTCTCACTAGAAGAGTGGTTTCTGTTTCTTTTGGTTTGTTTAGGCTATCATTTGTAGAGTTGTCTTGTGAAGGAGATTATATGAACTTAACTGCATGCATTATCTTCCAAGTACTATGTAATGATGATTTAATCATGATCTTGAGAAACTTCCAAGCTTAACTAGTAGCATAAATCAATGATAGAGAAATGATTGAAATGAGAGGGGACACAATTGGATCCTACAATGTATGAGGCCAGCCTTGCAACAATGACAAACGCAAATCATCTAATTGTGTAGTATTATATGAGAGGGGCCATATATGCATGATTGAAGCACCAACGTGAGCTTAGCTCATGCATTGGTACCTCTCCTGCTATGTTCCAAGTTCATGTGTTCGAATCCTGTGACGATCGACATAAGGTTTTGGAGTTATTGCAAACAAAATGTTATTGGATGCATTCATCACATGATATGTATATTAGTAGTTGGTTTGTTGTACTCTAGGTTTAGTGCTAGCATCATGCCCATAGTTTGTCATGGATTTGAAACCTATATTGATGATATATGATTTCTAAGTTATCACAAACAGAACGCGACCGGACCGATTCATCGCATGATATTTGTTTTTTGGCTTTGTTTTTCGGGGTAATGTGGCCTCATGCCTATAATAGGCCAGGAAACTTTTGAATCCAGCCTTTTAAGATTAATAATTGAAAAAAAAAATGCACAATTGATGTATAAAATTAAAAAGCCGAGTTCCATGATGATGATGATGATGACCTCGTTTGGCAATGGATAATGATGACTTATTGTTGATGCATTTTACTTCTCTCTGATTGTTGGTGTGCTATTTGCATGCTATTGGTTAGTTGTTGGCACTCGTCCCTTAATGGCTATTAGTTACTTGTTTCTGATTGATGATCACCATTAAAATTTTGTTAACAGGTTTTTTTTGGATTGCCCCACAAAAGAGGACTTAGATTCACCATGGCATCAGCTGCTACAGTCATAACATAGACCTTAATGTGATTCTTAACTCTTTCATTGGATTGATTCATTATCCATTGTAATAAAATCTTCATCATATTCAAGGCATATTTTGAATGATTGTAAAATGATCGAAAATCAATGAAAAAATTCATTTAGGATCCTAAGATTATATCTCAAATGATATAAAAGAATCTAAAAATACAATATTTTAGGATCATAAGATTATATCTAAAATGATATAAGAGAATCTAAAAATACAATAGATAAATTATTATATTTAGTTAAAGATACAAAACAAATTAAGATGATACAGAAGACAATCCAACGCGGAAAACTAAACCATTCTAAAGTTGATGTTGTGAATTCAGAGAAATCATTCCTAACATCCTCCTCCAACATATTTATAGTGAAAAATTTAGGTAGTATTGCAGACAAAAGCTCAGCTCATCACGTAAGGTATTGTTCGCTCTGGTCATGGAACTTATGGTTTTGTCTTTTAAAAAGTATCTCACGTAAAAAAAAAAAAATTTTCCTTATAAGCGCAAGTTTTCCTTGACTCACAACCGATGTGCGACTATTGGTGCCCTCCATATTAATAGAATCACAACAGAGCCCCCCAGTCAAAGAGGACTCCAATGTGTACAGTCTGAGGAGCCCCATAGTCAGCCGAGCTCGGTCCGTCACATGAGATATTGTCTACTCTCACGGTTTTGCTCTTTAAAAAGTGTCTCATGTGGGAAGGATTTTTTCCTCCTTATAAGTGCAAGTCTCTCTTAACTCACAACCAATGTAGGACTATTGGTAACCTTCACATTATTTGAATCACAACAGATAATTTTTTTTATGAATAACTACAATCTAGTTCAGTGAGTAGTTATTTCCAGCAAAAATTACCTTTTGGATAGCTTTTTCCTTGCAAGATTAAAGTTTGTCCACAAAATTACTTCCAAATATCTTTTCAAGATAGGAAAACCATGTATCTTATTCAAGTCGACCAAACAAATGGTTATAATTAAACAGGCTAGAATTTATCAGATAATTAACTGATTAACATTAACTAATTAATCAATTAACAAAGTTCCCGCATAAATAGATAGTCAACAATTATGTAGTATAATTATTATAATTTATTTTTCTTAGCTAAATGTGCCTTTCATGGAATAGATCTCGTAAAGAACTACTGGTGTGATAATCCGGCCTGATGGGCCAAAAAGCCCACAAAGCCCATTAAAAAAAAAAAAAAAGAGAGGAAGACTCCCGATCGGAGTCTTCCTCTTCCCCGATTCCGATCAAGAATCGGAGTCCTAGGGCCATTAAAAGACCCTAGGACGAGCTCTATAAGAAACCCCCTCCTCTCCTCTAAGTGTAGATCTATTAGCCACCGACGATCGCCGGAATTTTTCTTCGATTTTTTCGATTGAAGCCGCGGCGCTTCGACCTGTGCTCGCCGTGATTTCACGCCGGTGGGGGTCATCGGAGGTTGTGGTAAGACCTCCTTCCTCTTCCCCTCTTCTCTCCCTTCTTTCCCGTGCCTGTGGGCACGATTGCCGGCGACGGATGTCGCCGGATTTTGTTGGAAAAGAGAACCCCCTGTCCGGCCTCTTCTTTTCTCCGATTTCCGGCACCAACGGTCACCACCGATCGTCGGTACGGGCCCTCCGAACTCGGGGAAAGGCCACCCTTGCCGCCGGCCACCGTCGGACGGGGAACGATCGTGATTGGCCGGTCAAGGCACGGGGACCTCTAGGTCCCCTGTTTCGGCCCAATGGAAGCCCGGGAAGAAGGAAAAAGAAAAAAGAAAAGAAAAAAGAGAAAGAAAAGAAAAAGGAAAAAGAAAAAGAAAAGAAAAGAAAATGCAAAATAGAAAAATAATAAAATAGAAAATAATAATAATAATAATAAATAATAATAATAAGAAAAGAGAAAAATTCTCTCTCTCCCCTCTTCTCCCTCTTTCTCTCTCTTCTCTCTCTTTCTCTCTCTCTATTGTCTCTCTCTAAAAAGAAAAAGAAAAAAAAAAGAAAAGAAAAATATAATAATAAAAAATACATGTGAGAGAAAGTTTTTTTCATCTCTCTCTTAAGTCTTTCTCTCTCTAGAATTGGACTTTCTCTCTCTACATTCTCTCTCTAGATTTTTTTTTCTATTTTCTCTCTCTAGACCTTTTATCTCTTTTTATGGATTTCATCTCTCTAGGGTCATTCTCTCTCTGATTGCATCATAGATCCTAGGATAAACTTGAGATGAAAATATGATGATCTGAGACTGCTTCGAAATTCATGCAGTAGATTAGATCCTGATCCGATCCGTCTTCGAAATTGATAATATCGATCATGGTTAATCCATATTAAGTCACCCTGATATAACCTCTGATGATCTCAATCATGATTGCCACTTTTGAAAGATATGAAGATTCTCTCTCCACTTTCTCTCTCTACTTTCTCTCTCATGACCGACTTGCTCTCTCTAAAAAAAGGTCTATGAATCCTGTATCGAGTCATGCCTTCATCTTTTAGGGGTTCATATTGACTCTAACAAGATGATCCGAAATTGCTTTGATATCCGTGCTGTATGTCAACCTCATCTGATCGTATCAAAGATCTTTCAAATTTATTATTAAAGAACCCTATTGATTGATCTTGACTTTAATTCGATCTGTGCTTCACGATTTATTGATCAAGTCACTTGAATCTGACCCTCAGATAAGAGATCCTGAATTGCCCTGGTATCTGGATGGTCCGATACATCCGGACAACAGTCCTCTTTCCTTATGATTTAATCTTATTATATTTATGGAATAGAAATTGATGATGATTTGATGTTTTAATTATGATTAGCTGATTCTTTCAACGAAGTCTGAAGATCTAAGATGAACGAGGTAAGTAGATCTTATGCTCCTTATTTATTCATGTTTTTATGTAAAGAATTACTATTGATGAAATCATAATTTTTCATAAAATAAGGATCGGTATATGTGATATGAAAAAGCATGTTTTATTATGAGCATTGATTTCATGAATATGTCTTATGAAAATAGCATGATTATGAAGCATGAATTTCATTGTTTTTTCATCTATGTATATGTATGCTTTAAGAAAAAGATATAATGATTTCAAAGGCTCTCAGATGGCTATGAATGAATCCCTTCGGGAAGGTCGACATCCGAAGCTAGCATCCACATGAAACATGGCCCTGCCAGCGGGTATAAAGTTGGCACATGAATTAAGAACTCTGTCGATTAAGAAACATGGCCTTGTCACGGATATAATAGTGACCTTAGCACGAATATCTGTGAGCAATGTTTTGAAACATGACATGAATGCATGATGAAAATGAATTACGATTCATGATTGTGAAATATACATGATTTATACATACATGATGAGTTTATAACTTATTTTGTTATATACCCTATGAAATGCTTTATTTTGTATTATCTGTTATTTTTTAAATATTGTATTATCATAAAAAACTTATGCTTGATCCGATAAGAAAGTGCAAGTTCTACTTACTGGGCTAGTGTAGCTCATATTCTTTTGTTTTCTTTTTGTTTGAACAGAGAAATAAGGTTAGGATCGGCAAAAGGAATCCAAACTTGAAGATCGGCATAGCAAGCTGAAAAATTTGACAACAAAAGTTTAATTTATTTTATAATCATGAATTTGTAGTTATTTATGAATGTTGAGATTCGGGTTAGTACTTGCTTTTGGATTTAGATGCTTTGAACCAATATTGGTTCGATTATTTGATGAATAATAGAATTGAATTTTTTTTATTTGATGGATTTTAGATGATTATGATGGATTGGCTTCATGTTATCGTGGGCTCCATCCCTCGGTAGCATGGCCGTGTTATGTCTCGGATTTGGGGCGTGACATTATATGGTATCAGAGCTTAGGTTATAATCATTGAGGATTATGATATAAATGATATAAATGATTAGGATATGATAGAATAATATCAGAGCTTAGGTTTAAGATCATTGAGATTATAAAGTGATATCAAAACTTTATGTATGATCAATAGGATGTGACTGAGTGGAGTATAATGGATAATATCAGAGCTTAAGATTATGATCATTAAGGACGTGATAGAATGATATAAAGTTTAGATTATGATCACTAGAGAATATGACTTAAGTGGTATTTGAGCTTAAGGTTATCATTATTCAGGATTGTCACTTTAGTGATATGTGAACTTGAGGCTAAGATCATGAAGAACATGATAGATATAAAAGAAAGGATTCAATAATTTGATTTCGAATCAATAGGTATTATGATGAAATTTACGCATAAGTGGCATATGAGGTCTATAATAGAATTGACGAGTTATATCATAGATTTCAATTAGCAAGGTTGATCTGAGTATGAGAAGTGCTGACCCTAGAATGAAGTGGGAGGTATTGATATATTATGTTATGTATATTTGATGATATTGGAATGCTAAACCTATATGGATAAAGGACATGATAACTTTGCTGATTTTAATGTTATTTTTTTTTGTAAAGAAAAGTTGGTTTGGAAGTTGTCTAAATGATTGTAAGGTAAATCGAAGGTTAACTCAAATTAATTCTAGACATATTGGATTCTTGAGGAGTGGTGAAGCTTATGTAATAAGTTCAAACATAGAAGGTGGATGAAAATTTAATTTTGATGTGCTATGCCTAAGAGATAGTAACGACAAGGAAATCTTAAATTTTACCCTAAATTGTATTTGAAATCTGAAAGTTGAATCTATCTTTGGTTGATTTAATATACAAAGATATTTTTATTTTTAATAAACTTAGATAATTTGGTAAGTTGAGATCAGAGTGCGCAGCAAAAGCGTGATGGCCTGAATTGATTAGAAATGTTAATCCTTTAAATCAAAAGATATTATGAAATACGTTAGTTGTAAATAAGGAAGGATTTTACTGATAATAGATAGATGCTAGAGAGAAAATCTATCTGATCAAGGAAAGACTCAAAGCAGCATAGGATAGACAGAAGAGCTGGACAGATAGAAAAAGAAGAGAATTGGAATTTCACATTGGTGATCATAATTTTCTAAAAGTATCACCTACAAAAAGTGTCATGAGGTTTAGGAGACATGGCAAGCTGAGTCCGCGATTTATTAGACTTTTTGAAATTTTGAGCCGAGTAGGAGATGTTGCTTACGAACTAGCTTTACCACCAGAATTATCAAAAGTGCACAATGTCTTTCATATTTCACCACTAAGAAAATTTGTACCTGATCCAAATAATGTGATAAAGTATGAGCCATTGCAAGTTCATTAAGATCAAATCTATGAAGAATTTTCTCTCTGAATTATTGATCGAAAAGAGCAAGTTCTAAGACGGCGTATCATTCCGTATGTAAAGATTCATTAGAGTAATTATGAAGAGAGAGAGGCCACATGGGAGCTTGAAGATGATATGAAGACGAGATATCCACACTTATGTGAAAATGAATGTATGTTAAATTTCGAGGATGAAATTTTTTTTAAGGGGGGTAGAATGTGATAATCCGGCCTGATGGGCCAAAAAGCCCACAAAGCCCATTAAAAAAAAAAACAGGGAGGAAGACTCCCGATCGGAGTCTTCCTCTTCTCCGATTCCGATCAAGAATCAGAGTCCTAGGGCCATTAAAAGATCCTAGGACGAGCTCTATAAGAAACCTCCTCCTCTCCTCTAAGTGTAGATCCATCAGCCACCGACGATCACCGGAGTTTTTCTCCGATTTTTCCAATTGAAGCCGCGGTGCTTCGACCTGTGCTCGCCGTGATTTCACGCCGGTGGGGGTCATCGAAGGTTGTGGTAAGACCTCCTTCCTCTTCTCCTCTTCTCCTCTTCTCTTCCTTCTTTTTCGTACCTGTGGGCACGATTGCCGGCGATGGGTGTCGCCGGATTTTTTTGAAAAAGAGAACCCTCTGTCCGGCCTCTTCTTTTCTCCGATTTTCGGCACCGACGGTCACCACCGACCGTCGGTACGGGCCCTCCGAACTCGGGGAAAGGCCGCCCTTGCCGCCGGCCACCGTCGGACGGGGAACGGCCGTGATTGGCCGGTCAAGGCACGGGGACCTCTAGGTCCCCTGTTTCGGCCCAATGGAAGCCCAGGAAGAAGAAAGAAGGAAAAAGAAAAAAGAAAAGAAAAAGGAAAAAGAAAAGAAAAAAGAAAAAGAAAAAGAAAAGAAAAGAAAATACAAAATAATAAAATAATAAAATAGAAATTAATAATAATAATAACAATAAATAATAATAATAAGAAAAGAGAAAAATTTTCTCTCTCCCCTCTTTCTCCCTCTTTCTCTCTCTTCTCTCTCTTTCTCTCTCTCTATTGTCTCTCTCTAAAAAGAAAAAGAAAAAAAAAGAAAAGAAAAATATAATAATAAAAAATACATGTGAGAGAAAGTTTTTCTCATCTCTCTCTTAAGTCTTTCTCTCTCTAGAATTGGACTTTCTCTCTCTACATTCTCTCTCTAGATTTTTTCTCTATTTTCTCTCTCTAGACCTTTTATCTCTTTTTATGGATTTCGTCTCTCTAGGGTCATTCTCTCTCTGATTGCATCATAGACCCTAGGATAAACTTGAGATGAAAATATGATGATCTGAGACTGCTCCGAAATTCGTGCAGTAGATTAGATCCTGATCCGATCCTTCTTCGAAATTGATAACATCGATCATGGTTAATCCATATTAAGTCACCTTGATATAACCTCTGATGATCTCAATCATGATTGCCACTTTTGAAGGATATGAAGATTCTCTCTCCACTTTCTCTCTCTACTTTCTCTCTCATGACCAATTTTCTCTCTCTAAAAAAAAGATCTATGAATCCTGTATCGAGTCATGCCTTCATCTTTTAGGGGTTCATATTGACTCTAACAAAATGATCCAAAATTGCTTTGATATCCGTGCTGTATGTCAACCTCATCTGATCGTATCAAAGATCTTTCAAATTTATTATTAAAGAACCCTATTGATTGATCTTGACTTTAATTCGATCTGTGCTTCACGATTTCTTGATCAAGTCACTTGAATCTGACCCTCAGATAAGAGATCCTGAATTGCCCTGGTATCTGGATGGTCCGATACATCCGGACAACAGTCCTCTTTCCTTATGATTTAATCTTATTATATTTATGAAATAAAAATTGATGATGATTTGATGTTTTAATTAGGATTAGTTGATTCTTTCAACGAAGTCTAAAAATCTAAGATGAACGAGGTAAGTAGATCTTATGCTCTTTATTTATTCATGTTTTTATGTAAAGAATTGCTATTGATGAAATCATAATTTTTCATAAAATAAGGATCGGCATATGTGATATGAAAAAGCATGTTTTATTATGAGCATTGATTTCATGAATATGTCTTATTAAAATAGCATGATTATGAAGCATGAATTTCATTGTTTTTCCATCTATGTATATGTATGCTTTAAGAAAAAGATATAATGATTTCAAAGGCTCTCTGGCTATGAATGAATCCCTTCGGAAAGGTCGACATCTGGAGCTAGCATCCACATGAAACATGGCCCTACCAGTGGGTATAAAGTTGGCACATGAATTAAAAACTCTGTCGATTAAGAAACATGGCCCTGTCACCGGTATAATAGTGACCTTAGCACGAATATCTGTGAGCAATATTTTGAAACATGACATGAATACATGATGAAAATAAATTACGATTCATGATTGTGAAATATACATGATTTATACATACATGATGAGTTTATAACTTGTTTTGTTATATACCCTATAAAAGGCTTTATTTTATATTATCTGTTATTTTTTAAATATTACATTATCATGAAAAATTTATGCTTGATCCGATAAGGAAGCGCAAGTTCTACTTATTGGGCTAGTGTAGCTCATATTCTTTTGTTTTCTTTTTGTTTGAACAGAGAAATAAGGTTAGGATCGGCAAAAGGAATCCAAGCTTGAAGATCGACATAGCAAGCTGAAAAATTTGACAACAGAAGTTTAATTTATTTTATAATCATGAATTTGTAGTTATTTATGAATGTTGAGATTCGGGTTAGTACTTGTTTTTGGATTTAGATGTTCTGAACCAATATTGATTCGATTATTTGATGAATAATAGAATTAAATTTTTTTTATTTGATGGATTTTTGATGATTATGATGGATTGGCTTCGTGTTATCTTAGGCTCCATCCCTCGGTAGCATGGCCGTGTTATGTCCCGGATTTGGGGTGTGACAACTGGGCCCTTCCATTAGGTATATATTAGATCTATCTCCACTCACAGAATAGTTCATTGCCCTTCTAAAGTTTCTTGGCCTGATCTAAAAAATAATATTATGGTCCCAAAAATGATTCATGGCTCTCGGACGACATGAAGCAACTACCTAAAACTATGGCATATATATATATATATATATATATATATATATATATATATATATATATATATATATATATATATATATATATATATATATATATATATATATATATAGGTCATTGAAGCTGCATTTGTTTTGTGAATAAGAAAAACTGAAATAGAAATAATTACACCTTGCCAAATAGCTATTTTACAAATTATTCCAATTTTTTTTGAAGAGGATGTTTTTCCTGAAAAAGGAGATAAGGATGAAAGAAAGTCTTATTCTAAGAACAAAGCCATTCTGTCTTTTCTTGGAATGTTTATTGGAATACTATTCTTTCTTAATTTGGTTCTTTCAAACTCTTTTGATGGAGTAAGACTTATTCCAAGTCTTATTCCAGATTTATTTTTGAACCAAATTCAAGCAGGGAATTGAGATGGAGATAAATAAGATGCACTCTTATTTGGAGGGGATGCACCTGTTGCGGACAAGAGCTTGTGACTCAAGAGGATCGACCTTCACTTTCATATTCGTGAGATATTTTTACTTCAGCTTCTAGTATTATGATATGAGAACTCATAGTTTTATCTTTTAAAAAATACTTCACATAAGAAAAAAAATTTCATTCTATACAAAAATGACTCACGATTAATATGAAATTAATAGTATCTTCTCACCTATACCATAATAGCATCAATCAAAGACCAAGAGAGCAACATGCGTTGTACCCAGAGAGAGAGAGAGAGAGAGAGAGAGAGAGAAGGAGAGCAATATGCGCATGGTCCACAAGATGTGACAATAATTGGACTCTAATATAAGGGAGATGAGATAGCAAGATGGCCTCAACACGGCATGATAGAATATATATAAAAAAACAAAAGACGGGATAACGTGATAGAATAAAATATTTCTCAATGTGGCTTTTGTCCAAACCTCGCACCTCCCCCGTCCCAATGAATTGTTGGACTTTTGGTGGCATCTCTCTCTCGGGACTCGTCCAGAGAGTCAAACCAAGATTTCCTTCAGGAAGGATAGCCCTTAGAATAATGGTACCATAGAAGGGTTACAAACAATAATGGGACAGGCCACTGATGGAATCATGGGAACAGTGGCAAATGGAGGTAGGTGGCCACAGGATAGTCCACTCTCCAGTCTGATTAGAAGATGATATATATGGCTATTGAGCTATAGTTTAAAAAATTTAATCTCTATGGGAAGGAAAGCAGGAGGCCATCCACATGCAAGGAGTTACAGTATGTCTATTATGGAAGGTCTCGATAAGCTACTTGTTTGGAGAACCTCTAAATTTCTTAACCCATCTGCAGCTTAACCAAGCACTAGGCTAAAGAAAACTAGTAGCAATAATTGCAATTACTATTTTATAGGGAGGGAGGTGATTCCATTGTTAATCTAATCATCATCTATATTTGAGCCTAGGCAAGTTCAAATGCAGCTAGATGATGGAACAAAATTACCAGGATAGTTCATTGATGTCAAGGAGTGGATGAGAAAGAAAGGTTGTGATGGAGGTCTGTCAATGTGGATAGGCTGATTGCATGATGTTAATGAAGGGTGTGAAGGCCTAATAACACCTTGTGGAAAGTCAGAAATGGGACTTTGAGTAAAGAACGCCAGAACTTGGTGATTAAAAATGAGGAAGGTTTATATGACCAACCCTACTAGCAAAGATGAATGGTTATATTTACCAAAAAAATAAATGAATGGTTATAGGAGATGGTTATAATTACAAAAACTAAATTTTAGACATAAGCCGCACATGGTTTTACTCAAAAGAACAGAATATTTCATGGATAATTGTAATTGCACTGATCAATACCATTTCAAGAACATTAATAAACATACTCTGTTTGATATCATACACTCCTCTGCCTTCTCTTCTGTTATCATATAGTCAAAACAATAATGTATTTATTATTAAATTTTGGTGCATATTTTAAGCAAAAGCATGCGTCTCTTTCCAGACGTTTTGGTAGGGAACATTCAAGGCGTGCATGGGTTCGAAGCTGAAAGAGTAGGAGGTGCAAACACTAAGATCCCACCTCTAAAATTTCATTGTATCATAGTATCCAAAAATTTGCTAAGATGCTTCCTGACAATCAATGTTGCACCAATATTTGTGGAATGATTTGCTCCCGAGGGATTTTCAATTATTGCTCTGAAAAAATAGGGTTGTATCTTCCGTATAAAAGAACGATTGATCTTTTTTTGCAACATCAATTGTTGGATTGCATCTTATGCACGGAGATCAAAGTATTTGAATCTCATTTTTGCATCTATTAGCATAGATCTCGAAGTGGTTATTATGGGATTCAACAGTTGACATTGTGAAAAAAGATGGATTATTCTTTCATGCAAAAGATCCAAAGTGAACTCTTCCTCTCAATTTCATCCGGGAGATATAGGGATATTTACCCAACTTACGGCTAGCTTACATAGATCTGAGTCACCTCAAGAAGCCAAACTGGCTCATTGGGTTGTCGCATTTGAGTTTAAGTATATACTAATTCAATTCCAGTTTCCTTAGCAGAAAACCTGATTTGGTGTCTATTCAAGTATAGATCAAGGGATTGATAAGCTCATCTTCAGCCTCAAATACTTGAGTCTGGGTGATTTATTTTAGATGGATCTTTCCTCTCTCTCTTTCTCTCTCTCTCTCTCAAAAAAAAAAAAAAAAAAAACCGATGTGAATTCCCTTCTTTATTTCTTTCTTTCTTTTTTGTTATGCAGCAGGAGTCATTAATTGTCCTAGGTACTTATTTACACCTAGCAGCACTAAAATAAAAATGTATGTGTACCTGGTTTTATGGATGGTTGACTCAAGAGATGGGAACCTCAAATGACTTTAGGGACAAGGGCTTAACGTAGACCAGAAGTACAGATATTCATAGCTTTCAAATCATCCAAAATACATTAGATCACGACAAACCAATCATGAATGGTTCAAACTTGTACAGAATCATGTTACAACCAATACCCTCCTAGATTAAAACTACGGTGGGGCACCTTGTGAATCCAACCAATATGCAGACTCTGAGCTCCACCAATCTTTCAAAAGTATTACCCATAATAAGTCATCATTGTAGTCCATTCGGCAAAAGGTCATATAAGGGTTAACAGCATTTTACCATATAATTTTACCTCACACATTCTTTTGAAAGAAAAAAATTATATGTGATATATCTAATTTTTGAAAAAAATTATGAAACAAAAATTTATATTTTACATGATAAAAAATTATATAATTCTAAATAGCTACCACATCATTCATCTTAAAAATAGATAACCATCGCTCACCTCCAAAATCTAAATAGTAGTGCTTGATGTCAAACACAGCATGTACCTCAAAAAATGATAGCCGTCCATTGCTAAAATGATGATATGGTGGCTATTCAACATGGTACAGACTACGAAAGAGGATATTTTTGCTAAAATTTTAGGAACTTTTTTACTATGTTCTGGCTCATGCGAAAGAAACCAAGTAACTCAAACATCGAGAAGCCAATTAGCTGGCCTGTGAATTGTCTTGCCAATTATGAAATGGCAATGTAGACTGGATGGCCTTGATACAAAAAAAAAAAATTTACTGTATGATACGCAAACTACTATTCTAGAAGGTTAATGATAACAAAGAGAGCACATAAGTTAAACAAAATTTTGTTCACTAGTAATGAAGGGAAGATGCGCGCGGTCATTGAACAGTAAGTGGGACACAACCAGTGAAGAAAGGTGACATGGTGAACAGTGATGCAAGAGGTTCGTATGTTGTCAAGTACTGCAGCGTGGTGATAGCATATGCATGGTGGGTCTAACTTAGCCAAAACATCCCAATCTGTGGTGGGGTTTTTTGCTCCACCAGCCCCTCCTTCCCATGGCTGTGTGACATATAATCGAACAAAAGTGGGGATGGACCCATTGACAACGACACCACTACCACCTCCGGATCTAGAGAGAGACAGAGGGAGGACAGCGAGCAGTGCACAATACCTCTATCTTCTCTGGACATGGAGGCCAGCATTCACTCCCATTCCATTATGATTGAGAGGGCCAGGTGGGCCAGGTTAGCAGTAGCAGAAGTTTGACTCAGTGTACGGTCACAACCACCCCACTAGAGAGGAGGGATGGGGGGGGGAGAGGAGGATAGGTGGGGTAATAATTTGTCACCAATGATGACCACTATGTGGTTAAAAGAGATGGCTAATTGAAGAGGAAAGGCGGGGGTTTGAAGTGTTTCTGAAGGGATCCCTTTGCCTTTTGACCTCCTTAGGCACTTGGCTAGGTGCAATAATAATGGATTCGTATGTTAGAGTGGTTATTGGGAGATGTCACTAATTAGAGAGAGAGAGAGAGAGAGAGAGAGAGAGTAGAGAATCTAGGAACTTTGTTCCCTCGCATGCACATGCTCTGTTGGACATGTAACAGCTTTATATACATGTGGGATATGATATGAAAAGAAGCTGAGATTGATTGATTTGACTCGTTGTGAATGTTGAGTATGATTTAATAATAGCTTGTGTTAATCAAGGAGGAATTGAAAACTTGGGGCCGAATTGGCAATCCTTAATTCGTGGGATATAATTACTACTTACTACTTACCAACTGTAGGTGAGCGAGTGGCCAATTTGTCAAAACCTCGTTTATTTATGAGGTTTTTTTTTTTTTTGGGTTAAAATCTTGTTTATTTATGATTACACCTTTAATTTCATGTTTCCTTTGATTAAAGATGGCAATACTTAATTATTTAAATTTATAAAATAGTGAGATTTGGATATGGATTTTGATCTACTTAGATTGACAGATTTTTGATCTATTTTGTATCTGATCCATATGTGATCCGACTAGATTTAATTGTCATCTCTACTTTATATATATATATATATAGGAGCAGGTTTGAATAAGGTTGATCGAATTTGGATTGGGGTCCAATCAAATCAAAACTGAATAATGGACATCGATGATTCAAGCCGTTGGATATGATCTATTATTTCAAAACTTCTTGTACGTCAAAAATCATATGATTTAAAAATCTCGAGTCTATATATCAAGTGATCAAAAAATATATCTAATTCTATTTTATTTGGACTGTTTAATTTTTTATTACTTGATATATAAGTTAGGGATCTCTAAATTATATGATTTTTTTATATGTAAATAGTTTTGAAGTAGTAGATTACATTCAATAAATTGGAACATTGATGTAGGACTGTCATTATAAAGTTTTAATATGAACGGATCTATATCTAAATCCAACTAACTTGATTCTAATATATATATATATATATATATATATATATATATAGATGAATCTCAATGCATGCTTGTGTGAGTAGACATTCAAACTTTAGCAACTATGATAAACGTAATTACAAATGGTGGTCCTCAGCAAGGAAGTATAAAAAAGGTGGCCAAGCGAGGAGCCAAAAGATAAGAGTGAATGCGGTGCTCAGTGTGTACTTGTCATATCTATAGCTTACAGCTAGTAAATGTCCCTGAACCTAAGCTCGAACCTTAGCCGGTGATGAAGGGTCTGTTCTGTCCTTGAGAAGAAATTTAAACACTGGGTCATAACCTACCACCAACGCAACCAACCATTCCTAAAAGATCAAACTTTAAAGCGGCAACAGGGCGGTATGCTGATGGATCTGTTGGACGGATCGATCAAAATTTTAAGCCTCTGGAGGAAACGACAAATGAAGCAGGGCCTATAGAGGAAGCATCACGTTTGTGATATCAACACCGTCACTTCGGCAAACCATGCAATGCATCCATTCCAAGGTAGAGCCCATGGGTTGGACCAGCTCATATTAAATACACTTCCAACTGTACCTATTTTTTCCATGGTAATATGGCATCCAACAAACATGATTGCATGGTATTTATCTAGCTCATGACAACTCCGTATCTGTTCAAAAATTCTTCAAGATATTTTAGTCGCAATCCTCTCTTTTTTTTTTTTCTTTGCCAATCTGATGTTGGAATGAGTAGATTAGGAGTAATTGGTCTGCAAAGCTGAGATAATTCAAACCGACCCAACAACCGGTCAGCATGATCATCGGTCCAAGCCAAATGGAATATTCTTACTACGGAGTAGATTTAGCTCTTCTACCCAAATATGCATGAGGCTCTAGCAATACCATTGCATGCCAAGTTGTTATAGCATGTCCTCAAGATTGTTGTGCCATATTAATATATATTACGGTCTCGAATTTATTAAGATGCTATCTTAGAAGATTCGAGGTCTTCGTTATAAAAAAATCTAGAAGCCCTCTACGAAAAGGTAATGCAAAGATCATCTTAGCTAGGAGACACTATCTCTATATTCTTTCTTCTTCCTTAATTTGTTCCCACTTCAAACCCTTTCTGACTTATACATCAAAGAGCACGGTCGGAGTTAATCTAGCTAGTGAGCTACCTGAGGCTGATACCTCGTCTGTTATCTCCTAGATCCATGAAAGCGAGCAACACAAGTTAACTTAAAAACACAAAGTCTCTTAAGGCAAAAAATAATACCCCCTAATCGCTTGGTGGTTGCATGCATAGCTCTCAAGCACAAAAAGTTCATCTTAATAACATGGTACATAGCTTATGTGTGATTTCACTGGAATAAAAGAGTTGCTGGTAGGAGTACATAATAACTATTCATGCCCCATTTTTACGTGAGATTTTCTGTCACAGAAGCAGTAGTGCTCCAGTAGCAGAGGGTGTTTCAATTTAGTAAAGGGTGGAGGGCCCGGGCGCCTCGGAGAGTAGATATTTGGCTCTGTCGACTGTACCGAGTTTGAAATCAAAGGAGACTGCAAAGGAACCACGGAGGACAATAAAGAGAAGAAATTTGCAGAGAACACTGGAACATAAAGGGGCGCACTGAGAAGGCTAGGTGTCATCATTGTTTCTTCCTTTGCTGACCAAGTTGTTTCTTCCTTTGCTGACTGTCTCCTAAAGCTTATACTTTTTTCAAAGTGGAATTAAAGAGGTTAATGCTCATAGGATTTGAGTTAGATTTAGAATAAAATAGATAAAAAGTTCGTAGAGCCATTGTTTTCCTCAAGATTAACAGAATAAAAACTATTTCAGCTTTGTTATAACAGCTGTTTTGGATGTAATTTTCATTTTCAATATTACAAAACATATATTTTTGGAGTGATGATGTTATTTCACTAATAATATTCATCTTTACAGCTCTTATTTATTTCCTGAAAGTCATGTAACAGTAATAATTCAAAGCACCTGTAGTTGCTATTATTACATGCAAAGCATGGTGCACATAGCCACCCTGTGAAATGAGTCGATGGATAGCTTTGCTTGCAAACATTCATATGGTTCCTTTTTTCCCCTTTTATTGTACATCTCGGACTGTAAGCTGTTGCTAGTGACAAAGATAATGAGAAAGCACTACAGTAGAGGCATTTTTGGTATCAGGTATTATATGGTTTGTAGGGACACCGGTTGTAGGGGTCCTGTGAGCTTGTTTCTTTTCTTTGTTTTGTTCTCAGGAACCCATGTAATACCCAAGAAAAAAAGAGGCATGTCTGGTATCACTTTTGTTTTCTCTTTTTATTTTCAGAAGTTCAAGAAGAAAGTTGAATTAACTGAACAAATATATATCATAGAACTCCTTGATTTTTTTGATAGTTTATAAACCATTTACACATTTCGGGGTAACAAAAATTTACCGCTTTCAAAAAGATAAAAATAAAAGCAAGGAGTGGCTGAAGTTTCATACAAATGTTAAATCAGTTACCATGCAATATATGTGAATGTGTTTTTATTTTATAATTACATTGTAAAATGAAATAAATAATCTAATAATATTTTATTAAAAACAATGAAACTATCAAGTAGCATGCATTGAAAATTTGTAATATTATACAAATTGTTACTTGAGGGTTAGCTACAAGTTATCTACTAGCAACTAAATATCGTGCAATGCATAATAAAGAAAAAGGAATTAGTCAAAACTTTTGTTTAGAGAATTTTAATTGGAAGAGGAAGCATTATGAGTTAGCTATATATATATATTTTTTATCCGACACCAGTGTGCCGAATATCATTTATGCCATTAATGGTGTTAATAAGATCTAATACTTGATCAGAAGAGTCAAACTAGCATCACACTATTAAAGCTTAAACTAGTTTGAACACTATTTATTTAAGGTTGATCAATATTTCTCAACTTCTTTTCATCTTATCAAATAGGGTCCATCTAGATCTAATTGGATTGAGTCCAATCGGATGAGACTACCTAATCTAATTTCATTAAGTTAGATTTTAATCTGTATCTAACTTTTAGGTCCTACTTTGGAAGTCAAAAGCTGAAGAACGAACGTTAATGAGTCGAGCTTAGTTCTGTGAAATTCCCTGGACATTCTCTCTGAAAAGAGCCCTAAGCCTAGAAATTAGGAATCCTTTTAGAAATCAGATGCCATTAAATTACAATTCTCCAAATAAGTCATGAACTTTAATATGAAAATTTAGATCTTAGGGTTAACAATGTCACGAAGATTCTCTAAGAGATGACATTAGGAATATTTTTCTTTTATTTATACAATCCAAGAAAATTCATAAGATAGGGTGTCACATAATAAGTAAAAGAAAGAAAGTAATAACAAGGCCAAATCTTTGTGAGGATTATTCTATTTATTACTAAAGAACAAATGAAATATGAGACAGATGAAGATTCTCTTGAATATGATGTAAACTCTTAGAAGAAGCTACCCGGCCCTACTTGGGTCTCCATTGTTCATGACAAATTTGAGGGGATGACATGTAATTTTTTTTCAATTCCAATGAGTATAAAGTTGCCGATGCGGCGACAAAAGGAGAAGATTCATGTGATTTCAAATCCATTATTTTAATCTCCTCATCTCTTCTGCTACATTAATTTAATCATATATGTAACTATCTAAGCCAAAAACTATGCACATTAGGGAATTTATTTTAAGTATTTGTTAAGAATGATTGCCGCATAAAGCAATTCTAAGATGATTAAACAATGTCGAAAGCATGCGCAAGATCATGGAAGAAGCATGGAATCAGTAAAAGAAAAATATATGAAACCAATGCATACATAGGGTGCATTTACATACTCTGAATTAATATAATGCCTTGGTGCTGCTGCTTGAATCCACCAAAGTGTCAATGATCTATGATGCATTTATTCTTGGGATACCTTATTGGTTCATCTTACCTGAAATTAAGAGATCTATGCATCATCTCAAAACTAGAGCAAGAAGACAATGATCATGATTAGATTGACTTGCATGGCTTCAAAATCCATCTTCACTACTGCTGCGTTTGGATGAATCAGAATTAACATGGATTGAAATAGAAATTGAAAGTCATATTTTCGAATGCATTCACCTCATACCTGAATAGAATTTGAATATTAAATGATAATCCGGATTAGATTTCGGAATATTGGAGCATTTCCATTTCCCCCTCAAATGAAATGAGAAAAAAAACTCTTCCCAAATCCCAATCAAGGAATAGAAGTCACTTGTTCTCATTCCTGACTCCCTAAATATCTTAAAGGTCACCATACTTCTAAGAGAACTTATAGGTGGCATGAAGTAGGCCTGCCATGCCGAAACTTCTAATTTAATATTAAGTATGATGGTCCTTCCAAGCATCAACCACTTATCATGCAAATTAATTTGAAGCAAAGGGCAGTGCGAGTGTGGCAGACACACCAGAATGTGACAAGTATATAATTGAATCACTAAAAAAGAACTGCCCTCATCCGGCGGACAACAGGGAGGAAAACTCGGGAGTAAATTCGAGCTGTCCTCCTTTAATAGAAGATTGCTTAAATGACACCCACTCCACTTTTTCCACCGAGATATTTCTCAACTCCTTTTGGTAAAGTGAATGCTAACTTTAATATTGTTTCATCATCATTCATGATGACAGCCATGAGCACAACCAATCCCTCACTTTAATCCAACACACTGAACATCACCAATGCATCACAACAACCTGCTTCCCAAATGAAGGATGAAAGCATGGATAGCAACAGTTAAAGCCTTAGAGGTGAAAAGGATAGGAAAGAGAAAAAAAAAAAAAAAAATCACCACAAAAGAATTCACACATCATAGATGGACCATGCTTTCATTATTATTATCATTTTTAAACTTTATAAACACATATTAATACATCATTAAAAGCTAGAGCTCTAGCTCCCACCATTACATTCACTTCTTTGCTTTCACATCTTATAGAGCCACAAGATAAACCAACTCTCCAACTCCCTAAAAGCTTCAATATAAACTTCATATAGAACTATAAATATACCTATACCTAACTTCAACATCAAGCAAAAAGTTCTTTAAAGAAGATGAAAAAGAAATTAACAGCAGAAAAGAGAAACCAAAGAACCCAATTAGTTTCTCATGTATATCCAGCAGACTCTTTGGTCTACCTCTTAACTTGACACCCTCCCACACTTTGAAAGGAACTAAAGAGAGAAGAAACACCACCAAGTAATCAAACTCCTTTCTTTCCTCACATAATTGAGCAGCTATTGGGGTTCTCATCACTGAAGAAGTTTGTATATGAATCACCATGAGGTGGTGGCATCGGCATGTAAGCCGGCCTCCCATATCCGTATGCCATGGCCGGCGGGTATGCGGCGGCGGCACCGGCTTGGCCATTCATCATCATCCTCTGTTGCTGCATCAAAGCAGCCATGTACTGCTGCTGCTGCTGCTGCTGGTAGGGGTTGGCAGCAGCAATCATCTCCGGCGCTGCCACCATCCCTCCCTGGAAGTATCCGGGCGGCACGGCCCCAGCCGGGAGGCCCTGGACCGCGGCGCCGGCCGGAATATTCCCCATGTGGCCCATTGGGGCACGGTGCATGTTCCCCATCTGACCCAGATCCATGCCTTGGAAGCCCTGGCCCATCATGTTGGGGTGGTTGCCCATTGGCTGGACCCCTCCCACTCCATCATTCTTCCCACCACCCTTCTTCCCTCCATTGCTTGGATTGCCATTATTAGCATTATTCCCACCATTGCCATTGCCATTGCCATTGGGAGGCCCCCTGCTATTGTTCCCTCCTCCATTTTTAACATCTTGGGGCCCACCACCATTTTTACCACCACCTTTCTTACCTCCCCCATTGTTATTATTACCGCCCATAGCCTTGTTTTGCACTGGAATTTCTACAGCACCACCACCCTTCTTACCATTGCCACCGCCTCCGCCGCCACCGCCACCGCCACCGCCACCGCCGCCGCCGCCCTTCTTATCATTAACCATCCCATTCCAGTTAGGCTGAGCATTCATGGGCTTCATCATCTTGGGATCGTAGTCGAAGTCATCGTCGAAGCCATCCATGTCGTCGAAGTCGTCCTCATCATCCAAGTCATCGAACTCGTCGTCGTAGTCGCTCCCTTCGTCGCCGTCTCCCTCAGGTGGGAGGCTGAACTTGACTTGTTTCTGGTCCTTTTGGAAGGGGAGCTTGAGGTCCTTCAGCTGGGGGAACTTCATATCCTTGAAACCTTTCATCTGCTGCTGTAACAGTTGGAGCTGCTGCTGCTGCTGCTGCTGCTGGGGAGTTGGTTGCTGGCCCTTCTGGTCCTTCCCACCAACACCTCCTCCCCATCCTCCACCCTTCTGGAGCTTGCCATTGTCTTTCTGCTGCCCTTTCCCACTCTCAAGCTGGAGCTTTTGAAACTGGTGGCTGAGATTTTGGTTGTTTCCACCCTTTGAGCCCCAGAACTCTGCATGCTTGCCAGCCTTGTTTAGCTTCTTTATGAGGGTGGCAGGATCAACATTGCCTGAGACAATCACCTTCCCCTGCTCTGCATCTATGTTGGTCTGGTAGACCCCTAAAAATTAACAGGAAAAAGAAAATATAAAGCATCAGAGGCGCAGAGAGAGAGAAAAAAAAAAGAAGAAATTTTGTGCAGAATGTTGGAAAAGAAGACCTTGCTATAATAGCATATAAAAGAAATAAACTGAAGACTCTAGACAGAAGTTCTAAATCATAGAATAGCACTCAAAATGGGGAAGGGTAAAGTAAAATCAGGGGGGAAAAGGGGAGTGGAAATACCTTCAATCTTATGAAGCAGTTTCTTCACTTTCTTCTTGCATCCATCGCAGTGTATGTTCACTTTGAGAACACATGTCTGCAAGTGAGGAAAGAAACAAAGAAAAAGAAAACAGACAAAAAGGAGAGAAAACTAAGAACACATACCAAACACAAAAACCATGAAACAGAGCTCCAGATGAAGGGAAAAACTAAGAAACACCATTATGGGAAAAGTAATTACATGGAGAACAAAAGGGTATAAAAACAAAGAAACAAGCATGTGATGCCATTGAGCTCAGAAGAAGCAAAGTGAGAGAAGAGTGTGAAAAAGTGGAAAAGAAGAGGCATACCTGTATCTTGAGGAAGTTGATGTTATCTTCTTTACTCATCCTCACCAGCAAACAGATCAACCAAACCCAGGAATGGATTCAAAACAAGAACAACTCTTCAGATATCTGGGACACAGAGCAAGTGAATCAAAGGAAGCCAAGGCTTAACAAACAAAAACCTACAAACCAAATCCCTTCCTGTGGGCAGCTTTCCAAGCCCAAAAGAAAAACAACACACGAGTAGAAATGGCTTATATCAAGAAGATTTTAAAGCACTTTGGTGGGCATCAAAAGGACTCTATGCCCAAGCCTTGGTTTTTCTAGCCTCTTTTAGAGAGAGAAAGAGAATGACAGGGGGGGGTAGAGAGAAGGGGCAATGTCCATATGGAGAAAGAGAGCCAGCTCTGGCTATCGCTCTTTTAAGCCTTTATTTAGCCTCTCTTTTAAATTTTATTTATTTTCCTTTAATTTTTAGCACTGCTTTTTAGCTAATAAATTTGCCTTGGATTTTCCTTTAGTCATCCAAAATCGGGTTGGTACCACCGTGATGCAAGAAGCTCACGTGACGGTCTGGTCACCGCGGTGAGTATAAGATGAGGTTTCCGGCTGTGTCAGAAACCGCCCCGATATCGGTCATCGCATTAAAATCGGTGTCATTAAATGCCACTGTCGCATTCTAAATTTACGTGTCTGCCCTCATTCTTTCGTCCATATCCCCTGGCTCCTTCTAGTACATCTTGATCATCCGTTCGGGTGGATCTAGATCACGGGTCTTGATAGATCTTGGAGACGGTTGTGGTGTTGCTTTCCTAGCAATAGAACCAACACTCGTAATGTGGGTCATTTGCATGTGTTTGTATGATGGAATGGGGCATCCAAAGACAAGCAGACCAAATATACAACTAAGAGTTAGCCCTTATGATTAAGCAACAATAGCTTGTTGAAAGGAACATGAACATGTTATAGATACTAGAATCCCATGCATGGTTGGCCTTCATTGGCACATTACAAGTAGATCTCATCATACTTGTGAAAATGGCAAATAAGTTGTGGTCCATGGGATTCCCATGCGCGTGGTTGCTCGCACTGGATTTGTCCTACTCGAGACTTCATAGTTAGGACCGGATTATTTGCCAGCATAGATCTAGTAATACTTCGCTTTATCTTGCATGCTGGACACAATAGTAGCATTATGATTAGGTGAATAGTCAAGTATTATATTGAGTGATTTTGCGACTTACCCTCTTTTTTTTTTTAATTTATTTTGCCATTCGATGAAGGCAAGATCTAATGATGAATCCTTCATTTTCCCCTTATTTATCTTGCATTGTAAGGTTTTACTTATCTTCCATGTTTTAAGAGAATACTGAAACAAGTGAGAAAGTTGAATCTACATGAATCAATGACTAATGGCAAGAAGGTATTTTTGCATGCGAAAAACAATCTAAGATGTTGAATTCTGAACTAGGAAATCTTTGTATCACGCAGAAGCAACTTAGAAGTGGGTGAATTAGTGGGACCAGATTTGGGCGTGCCGGGTGGTGGAGCCAGAATATAATTGATTATGTTAGGGGTGATACGTATGGTGGTGGAGTATGATTTCAATGCCTCTGCATACATGTGTTTAGGAGATAAGGCTTGAGAAATCCCGTAACACCTGGGTAGTGTCTTAAACCATGATGAGCACCTGCAAGGCTGCAAATGGACTTTTGGATACAAAGATGATTAATGTGTCACATCATGGATAGTTATTGCTAAAACTATTATGAGCACCATTGCCGTAACTCTGAGATAAGTACTGGGAAAAACAGTTAGCAAGTATATATGTGATAATTATCTTCTGGTAAAGTTCTGAAAAAAAAAAACGGAAAAATCATGTCAAGTAATATTTAAAGACGACTCCACTTGTCTCAATCATGTTTCTTTTTCTCTTGTATGAATCGAAGTTCTCCATGCATTGAACAGTTAGAATGTAAGCATAAACCATGGACATGGTGGAAAATTTATCCCACTCTGGTATGGTTTCTTCATGGCTGGTCTTATAAAGAGTTTCGAAAGCTCTCACAGAGCAGGTGATCTATAAATCAAGGTAAAGGAACACAAAATTCCTTTCCATCTGAAAAGAAGAAGTTGATTTTTACTGTTTTAATATCATTATGCATCCATTGGAGAGTTAGGAGGAGGCCCTTTGGAAAGATAGAGAACTCATGGACCTGGGCAGACTCGATATATTTTAATGATCTTTTTGTTAATTGGGTTTCTATGATAATAGATTGCCATGGTGAAGGAGGAATAAATTTTAATTAAAAAAAATATTGGTAGTACACATGGGCATGATTTAAGCATGCTTTGTCCTCTAAAGCTTAAGTTAATTCATATTTAAAATCTTTGGTGGCGTACCACTAATTGCAGAGAAATTGATTACAAGTTTGCTGCCCATCATTTTCCTTTAGAGCATGGGGCCTCACTCTTTTGATTTAGGAAACTTTGGGTGCCATAGTTCATGCTCTTGCTGTTCTGGCAAAGAGAAAGTTATTGGCTCTGCTACTTGAAAGTGTTCATCATATAATGGAGTAATTTTAGAATGAAGTTATTGGATATAGTTCATGAGTTCTATACTAGTGCTGCAAATCTAGTGGAGATTCTTATGGCCCATAAACAAGGTGTTAAATATCTTAATAAGGCTAAGCCAAAACCCTTCTTATTCATTATTATGATCTTACAAAATGAAACATCTCAAAGTATTAAGTTTTAGCTAAAACAAGACCATGTCCTTCCAAAAATCATATCATTAAGAAAGAATATCTCAATCAGATGTTAAATCATTCTATTATTCTTGTGTTAGAGAACTCTAGCAGAAGGTTATCATCAAGCATACCCTATAAATTAAAATAAGCCTGGTTATATCAAATATACCTGCATCATCCTAGCATTTCCTTGTCTTTTCTTTTTTAACATCTTGCATAGCTCTAGCACCACATTAGGGTTTTCTCGCTAGACTTTTGGTTCAGTTAGGTTTCGATTGACCCTCTCTGATCGTAAACTACCTAAACTTGGATTTACTACAACTTCGAGAATTAATAGTTGGAGCAAAATAATTTAAAAATATCGGGCAATGTAGTTCATAGTCAAATTAAGCCACAATTCTCAGTACAATCAAATCAAAAGATCAAAAGTTAAACAAACACAATTGAACCCTAGTTGTTAAAGCAATCAATCATGAAGCTAAGAATTAGATTCCCCTAATATATTTTGTCCTAGATGCACACAAATTCTTGGCAGCCGACATGTTAATTATGAAAACAGTAAACTAATTATTCTCAACCATACCCTCTCTTTTTTTTTATCATGACAAGTTGTGGACATGCACTCCTTGATCTAATCACCACATTTCTCAATCCCCATGCTGTCCCTCACATAATCCCATCAAACACCACCTCTCCACACCTAAATCACTTCACCTCAGTGAGCATTTGTTGATACTATAGCTAGATAGCATCCACCACCTTATATAGACCTCTATAACTTCCCTACTTCTTATGGTGTATGATTTCACTCTATCACGTGGACTGTGCATCCCCTTCAATGCGTTGTGAGTCCTTTTCCTCTTTCCCTAAAGAACTCAAACATCTCACCTTCTGAGGTCCACAAAGGGAATGGCATCCGCTGGCTTGAGAAGAAACGTTACCCAATTAATAACTGAAACATACGTTACCAAGTTCGCTGCGGCCTTTGTGTACTTATTTTGCTTCCCGTAAGCTCATGTAGTTAAAAGCAAAGCAGGTGAACCTACCACACCAAACTCGCAAGGGCTTGACACTTGGGTCTACATGGTAAAAAGGCACACAAGGAGGTCCAAATCAACTTGGGTTGTTTGTGGCCATTGTGGACCAATCCCACACTTGTCCCCCAGGGGGCATGGAAGGACGAGTTTGGACCGTTGGATACTTCGAGGAGGTTAGGAGGTACAAAAGTGTCAGTGATTGTCTCCAAGTGTAAGAGATTAACACTGGAAGAAAGATCTTTTGGGGCTTTTACTGTCTCTCTCTTGGGAGGGGGGAAAAAAAAAAGATAAGAAAAGATAAAGGAAGAAAGAAGAGAGAGGGAGAGAGAACACGGAGTCCAAAAAATGCCTTGGAATTGGGTATTGGTGCTGTGTGCTTCAGGCCAGGCTATTGTTCAAGGACCTTCACTGCTATCAGAGTTGTCGGGGAAAACGCGTTCCCCGTGGCTTTCCAAAGGCTTCCACAGACAAACTTGAACGTTGGAGAAGTCTTTTTTTTTTTTTGGGAGAAACGTTACCGGGGTGCCGCTGTGTCACCCACTCCTTTTCCCCGACTGATGTGGCAAAAGGGGATTGGTGCAGTTCGCTGTATCATTTGCAACGCTGGATGAAAAAGTAAGCCGGCAATAAGCGAGCAAGCAATAGATGATATACTGATTTTTTATTAAATGATCCGAGATGTATGCGGTAGAATGATTCTATTTGAAGATTGTCGATTTGATAAGAAATTTTGCTTATGGATTTGTATCAACAGTACCGGCCTTTAAGAGATTTAAACTTTTGATTTGTAGTAAAATATTAAGAAGTATGTTTATGTTGATGTTGTATGAATTATATATTTATGATGAAAAAAATCTTAATTGGATTGTATTAGAAGGATTGATTTTATTCCTTGGAGTTCAATTGCTTGCTTTGAAAAGACCTTTAAAAAATTTGAGGAGATTTTTGATGAGAAAAAAGAGGCTTACATTATTACCTCACGCAACTTGGATTTATGTTCTTCAGTGACATGATTTATTGGGTCAAATAAGATTTTATGTCAAGCTGATGACCAGAGCCTATAAGCATATAACACTATTATGTTGAGAATCCTTTTTAAGATTGTGGCCATTTTGCATTCACAATGTACTTAAGTTAAAAGGAGGAAGTTTTTTGCTGGTAGAAAAGAGGTTTAAGAGCATTGGCAACATGCACCTCATGATATCAAAACTTATCTAAGCACGTTAGGCTTGTTTATTGAATTGTATCATGTTATATAAAAAGAAATTTCCAGAAACACACATCACACATGAGGGTAGCTTATTGTATTTGGATTATAGCTGATCATGGGCCGGACTTCGAGCCTAAGCAATATTAAATTTAATAGGATTGGGCCAAGTAAATAAAATATTTGATTTTTTTCGTGGTCAAATCTGACCCATAACCAGATCTAGTTTGGATCCAATTCAATCACTCATCACCCATGCCATCATAAATGGTAGATTGAAGCTAAGAAGACTAAATTGATTTGGGAGAAACCCTCGTAATGCTAACACAATTCATAGTTGAATTGGTTAGGTTATCATTTGTGATGCTAATCTCGGAGGAAAAATATATTAATATGAACATAACAAAATGTCAACCAAATAACCGCAAAAAAAAAAAAAAAAAGAGTGTTATGCATCTTTGAATAACTATAATATAACCGACAACCATTAAGTTATGCGCATCATATATGACATAGCATGCATTTCTGAACCATCTTATTAATTTGATGGCGGTGGCTGTATGATATCTTTTGGAGCCATTAGCATATCATATTCCAAAAAAAAATACATCTATTGATGATTATTTTTTATCAAAGAAAAAGAATATGAAAGGTAAAAATTAGAAAAAGAAAGTATTATCAATTTGTGTAACAGAAAATAAAAAAGTTGCTTTTTCTTGGTTAGGGTGATTGGCGTGACAATGAATAATATCAAAGAATGCATTGTCCTCTCTTGCCCAACCTCCCCATCCCTGTGCATGTGAATCTGCCGTCTGATGCTGCCCATTTGGCACCCAAAAACGGATGGTGACAAAATACTCTGTAACTCCTAACAGTGGATCGTTCCTCCTCCTCTCGTCAAAAATAACAAATCTTTTTAGAGCGGTTTCCATTTTTAATAAAGAGGGGGTATAGCTTCCACCCAAAAAAGAGGGGCATAGCGGGAAGCGGGATAAAAGGTGGTAATCGTGCCAATGGGACGGCCGAGACGCGGTAAATAAGATAGAATTGCTTGTGGTTACTAAAAAAAAAAAAATTATTTTATTGTTCGAGCTACCGGTACTATTGCCCGACTTTATTTCTTCCATTACGCACCTTCCCATGCTCCGGTCAAACCATTAGATTGAAATCACATGCAGCCTCACGCCCCAGATAATTGTCACGCCCTCTCTCTTTTTCTCTCTCTCTCTAAGGCAATCTTGGCCTTGAATGAGCTAGTTCCAAGAGAACCGCCCCCATATGGCACATAAATTGCACCGCAAAATATTATATAGTGCTCGATGATGGCTATCAAAAGATGAATAGCTATCAGACAAAATGATCTTAAATATATGTGATGCTTTGTTGTTGATAGCCATCGATCTCTTTATAGTAGCCATCGAGGGATGCACAACACTTTATGGTGCAATCCATATACCAGGGGATTTTGAGTCCGGTTCGAAAGTTCAAAGTTACCTTCCAATTTTGTGACCCATTGAAAGCATTTGAGTTGCAACTAGGCTAGCAGCCAAGAATGCCTCGAACCTGATTTAGTTTTATTTTATATTTTGATTTTAATTTTATTTGATTTTTAGAATGTATCGTCCAAGAACCGAACCCAAAAACTTTAGTTGCTGAGCAAAGAGTGTTACCATCAAAACAAATGGACCAAAAATGTCTATGAATAGTTTGGATATAACTTGATGAAGATATTTGACAGGCACATCCAATGAGAGAACATGCCAAGCTCGAATAATACATCAAACTCAGTTCCTAAATCTGGTTTAAAACCCTAAGCCTCCAAGGTCAGCTTGACAAACAGCGGTATGCTCATTCTAACTGATGAGCTTTCTGCCAATCTCAAGTCTCAGCAGCTTCTTTTTCGCATTCCTATTGTAATTGTACATGAGGGCTCAGTGATCTCACTTTAGGCCATTGGTCTACAGATCATTCTCACCCGGAGGAACCCACTTCAGGGAGGTTGGTTACAATCTTTTGAAAAAACAATCAAATTTTGGACTTCACCAAACAGTAATGTCCCTGCTCTTGTGACTGCCACAAGAGCATTACTGTTATGTGCACCAACCTGCCATGACTGATATGCATGCATCAATTATTTAATTCACATATAATGGGTGCATCCATCGAGGTCGAAAACATATAATGGTCTCATTCAATCCAAAGCAGGTAATTTCAGCAAGAGAATAGAAGTGGCATGTCAAATATAATACTAAGGGCATGCTTGGATAATTGGGTCCAAAATTTTATAAAAATTATAAGTTTAGGTCAATATAACCATCTAAATGAGTTATAGGCCAGCGGTCTTTATAAATGCCTAGAGAACTATTACAGTGGGTCAGCCCGAACCGTATAGGCAGCAGATGCTTTTTTTTCTCTCCCTATGGGGTTCGGACCATCCCACTGTAACGGCTCTCTTGACATTTATAAAGACAAGCTTATCCCAATCTCACTTAGATAGTATCCACGATTGCTATGGAATTTTGAGCTCATTCATCTAAACTGGCCCTAAGTTGGATTTTTTTAAAAAAAAAAAAAATCCAGCAATATCATCTTTAGCTTTTGAACTTTTGAAAGGAAGCAGAGAATAAATGGTAGGTGGGCATTGATCCACAATTGTAGCCCATATGACCAATCACCTGACTCTTTCAAACTAAGGGAAAAAAGGATGCTCACATCTAATAGCATAGAACATTTGGGATGTTAGGGGCTCAAATGATTGTCAAATCCACTGACTCCTTAAGTATATCTTTGCACAATCCACAACATATATGGCAATCTGGTCTTTGTGAAAAATGGGAGAAAAACTATCCCTTTTTCTAATGATTTTTTTAAAAAACATTTTAAGGGCCATAACAGCTCCACTCTTCCATACTTATTTCAAAATTAGACCATGCTATGTTTCAGATGAGTGCTTTAAATTTATTTCTAACGGGATATGCCTTTATGCAATGTTGCTATGGCAAGATCCACTTGCTAGGCAATCCTGCTATTATTGTACCAAGGGGCAAAACTAGTGTTTTGTTAATTGTGAATCTGTGATTTGTGAAGATCAAATAGAAGTAATAAAATGAGATTGGTAACTAGGCCAAGAATGTCAGCTTGATGTATAAGTTCAAAACTATCATCATAATGCAAGAGCTGATTGACATGAATATTATTATATTATTAAGCTGTAGCTACTTAATCCACCATTGTATCTGAAGCAGTGCCGATATGTTAAGCCAATAGCTCTCTATGATAAATAATTTCCATTTGCAAGTGATTACATTTACAATCAATTAATATATATGGGTTTCCCTTTAAGCAAACTATAAAACCCCATTCTTTGCCATTTTGGGAAAATGGAATAGTGCGATATTTGGAGGTATCTCTTGAGAACACAATTTCTTCCTAATCTGTGTCAGCATTCCTAGAAATCAAAACAGTTACAGTGATTAGGTTGTAGAACTGTATATAAAGAAGATGTGAAGGATCAGATGTAAATAATGAAACCCCAGAGACTTGCGAGATCAAAAGCATAGAATCTACCAAAATCCATGTCTTTTGAAGCCATTTCTTTGCAGAGATCACACAATAGAAGCCTAAATAAACAAATTTGATCTGGTTATCTCTACAATGCCTTTATGTCTAAGATTTAGTAAAAACATAAACCATAGTTCATACCAATTTCATAGTCCATGTTAATTCTTTTGAAAGCAGACACGAGTGGCATCATACAGTGCCAGTGTCATCCACTTTCACCAGTGAAGCCTCAACTCCCAAACAGTCAGCATTTCAAATTAAAGTTCTGATATGAACATGGCTCTTCAAACACAGCAGAGGAAAAGTTACCTCACATACACCATGCAGCAATAATCTGTGAAATGGATCTTGAACATGTAGCACAAGCACATCTCTGTCCCCACTATCTTTGATGAATGCTCGGACATGTTCCTTCAGAGTTAATAAAATTTAGGACAGGTATAAGCAAAGCAAGCATTCAAATAAAGTGACGGTCTTAAAAGGGTGGAGAAAAAACACATGAGTAGAACAGTGCTTTGTTCAGTGCCTCTAGCTTGTTTAAACCTTGCCATTACAATTGCAACAAGACTAAAGCATTATTATGTAGTCCTCAAATCAAAATTGACCTTATCATCCTAACTCTTTGAACTTGCAAATATGATAATAATTTTCATATTCTTAAGTTGTAGTAAGTTTATAAGCCTTCAGCTTTTAAATATAGGTGCTAGTTATGGTTACCTTGGTTGCTGATACGAAATGGTATCCCATGCCATGATATAAGTCATTATGTGATAACAATGGACAAAAAAGCAAAGTTAACAGAAATAAAGCTTAGGAGACTAGGAATATAATAAAACCTTTGGAAAATGGGCAAATATAAGAGCTAGAAGAAGAGGGATGCAAGCACTTCAAATATAAGTCATATTGCTGAAAAACCCTCACGACTAAAAGATATCATAAAGGGTTTCAAAAATAACAATGAAAGTATAACGATGAAAGTTATAACTAGATGCAACTGAAAGATATAAGAGCTAAGGTTTGGACAGCACCTTTGACATTTTGTTAATGTATAACATAGTCATGTGTCCCCCAAAAACTTTTGCCTAGAGTTTTGAGTTTATTGTAATGTTACTTATATAGTTGCATGATGTTAAGTTTGCATGATAAATCATCGAAAACAATCCAACAAACTTATCAATAGTAATATATACATCTACAATGATGTAGAATTCTAAGCTTTTTATAGATTGTGAGAAACTATGGTCATTTTTTTAAATATGCCTACGACTGGTACTAGGCATTGTTGTTAGTCATCATCATTGTTGTTAGTAGTGCTATTATTTATCCAAAATAATATTATTATCATTGTTATTGTTTTTATTGTGCCTAATATATTTTATTTATTTTAAATAATTAAAAAATAATAATCATATATGCATTTGCATATACATCCCTCATACTGCATATGCATTATGCAATCCCTCAACCATCCACATACCACGGCCGCCTTTCAAAACATTAGTTAAAAAATTTTAAATTGTATATAAATTAGGTGGGATATGAATTGCTTCTTACTCTTACTTTTTCATTTCTGTCATTTGATAAATGATATGTTTCCTCATCATATTTACATACCTCAGTCCCAATCTTAACCCATCTTTCCTATGTACATCACATAATACAATCAGAATATTTTACATGACCACAACGAAATTTGGGTGCGCATAAGTACAAAGGTTTTTCTGTTTCAGGGTTTTTTTTTTTTTTTTAAATTTTTTATATAGCAGCTTAATCTGATCTCAAAAGGAATGCACTGCAGATTATAAGATCTTATCTACATTGTTGCTACAGAAACTAAACAAGTTCTCAAAGAATACTCTTTTGTTATCTCTGATCATATTGAAAGAAAAGGACACAAATCAAATCCTTGCGTTGCCAGCCAAGATTTATAACATCAATCTTTCTTTCAATCAACTGCTGTGGTACTTCACTACCTCGCCTTTATTTCCCCAAAAAAAATCGAGGCAAAAAAAAAAAAAACACATCTCACAACAAAATAAATATTAAATAGACTGCAAAATAATAAATTTATAAGGATAGATCTGTCAAATCCAATGTAGCTACTAATCTACCTGAAATTAATAGAACACAGAGAAAGAAACTTAACAATTATTATCTGATGCACTACAAAAAAAAAAAAAAAAAAAAAAAAGAAAAGGAAAAAGAGACCTTCTCGAGAATCCAAGATGGAAAACGGGAAGAAGTCCTCCTCCCTCTTCAAGAACTCCGGCTTCGCCATCGGATTCAAAGATGAGAGAAAAAAAGTCACCAATCAATTTCGACGCTCTTGCAGTGATTGGAGGGGGAAAGGAGATCGAAAGGATCGGCAGTGACGAGTAGAGATGAGATGCTTTGGGTGCTAGAATATACCATTTCTCCGTATATCGAATGATGTCGTGTCGTCATGCAATCTAAGGTTGTTAGATTAGATCTCGCATCTGTCCGGATGGGGAATGTCGATCTAGACTTAAATTTGGTCGGATCTCCGGTCTGTCCCGGCCCAGGTTGTAGCTTAGGTTGAGCTGGGCCAGGCCCAACTTGTTCGAACTCAGCCTTAAATGCAACCCACTTATGGATTATGGATCTCACTTCTGATCAAAATTGATATTTAATGGACAAATAACTCTGCATCGATCCGGCGTAACCTTAGTTGTGTTCAACAGGAGAAATCTGGAGCTAAGTTGGGTTCATTTTTGCATGGATAGTGTCTCATGGTTGAGTGTCTTTTGGTCGATTTGGGTCTTGGTAGTTGGCCTTTAGGCAGTTAAATTCATTAGATTTGCATGTCAATTTATTATGTAAATTATGATTGGTTGTCAGTTAAGCGCATGACATCTACTTTGGAAATCGGAGAATGATGCAGAGGAGAGAATGAAAACATAAGAGGCAAGGTGCATATCAAAAATATTGACAGAAAAATATGATTTCCTCACTTGGCCAAATGTAAGTGCTTCTTGGGAAAAAAAAAAAAAAGGTTTACGTTTACATCCTAACATTAGAATAAACCAAATAAACCTCGGTCATAGCACTCAAAAAGCCTAGACAAAACAGTAAACAAGATTGAATGACATTAAGAATACCATTCCTTTTTACACGGTGAAGTGCAGTATATCTTTGTTTTTCTAGGTTGCATTTCGTAACCGGCAATCTATCCAGAACACTGGTAATTTAAAATAAACCTATCAAATTATTATATTTGGTATACTTTTTGGATGGCAATCCAGGTTATCTTGGCAATCCAGATGCCTTTCAGAAGATAATCTAGATTGTTTTGGGGAGAGATAGCGATCTAGATTATCACTTGTTTGGTAATATTATAAAAAAAATTTTGGACAAAATTATCTATCAAAAAAAAATCACATAAAATCAATTCTTCTACCCCCCTCCCCCGGCAACTCTCACCCTCCTCTTATTATATATGATAATATAATATAATATATTATAATATAATATACTATTATTATATTATTATTATATTTTTATAGTAACTATATTATATTACAATAATATAGTATATGATAATATATATTATATAAATCCTATTATATATAACAATAAATTATATTATATAATATTATATTGTTATATTACATTATAATATTATAATATATTATTATACTATTATATTACTATATATTATTATTATATTATTATATAATATAATAATATATATTAATTAATATCTTATATGAATATAATATAGTATTATTATATATAATAATATAGTATATTATATTATAATAATTTATTATTATATTATCATATAATATTATATATTATATTAATATATTATAATATATATTATATAAATGTTATAATATATTATAATAATATATTTTATTAATATAACATAATATATAATATAATATAATATTATATTATATTATTAATATAATATAATATAATATATTATTATATTATTAATATAATATAATATAATATATTATAATAATTTATTATGATATCATAATATAATATTATAATATATTATATTAAAATATATTATATTATATTATAATAATTATATAAATTTTATTATATATAATAATATTATTATAAGGTTAAGGAGATATTTTAGAAATTTAATTTTATATTATCGATAATTTGATTGTCATATCAAATATGTTAATCAAGATTTCAGTAATTTTACTGTAACATTATTTACATGTATCAAACACAATAATTAATATTACTGACAATTTATTTTGAAGGCAATCTAGATTATCTTTTAAGATTGTCTGACGATGCACCAAACGCAACCTAAGGGTCCATTTGGTTAGGGTTATTCTGATATAGAAAAATAAATCTTATAGATTCCTATATTTGGTGTGAAAAATATAATAAAAAAAATTGATGGATTTTATAGTTATTTTCTAAAGAAAGAAGGTAAAATACATATTATAGATGTCGGTATTTAGTAAATTTTTGAATAATGATAATTCATACTTGATAAAAATATTTTTAATAAAGTACATATATAATTATTGAATTTATTTTGATGTCTTCGTAAATTCATTCAATAAAGAACTTTTATAAAAATATTAAGATACCGATGGTATTATGTAAATGACTATACGATTATAGTCATCATATAGACACTAATTAGAGATAACAATATATTCTAAAATTTAAAAATTATTTTCTATTAATGGGCATGTAGTAATTTTTTTCAGTACCATTTTTTGAAAAAAATTTTCCACCAATCAAATATGATAAAAAATATTTTTTTCTATAATTATTTTTTTAAATAAATAATTTTCAGGAATCATCCTCGTACCCTAATCAATTGATCCTAAGAAGCACCTTTTCCACATATCCCTGGCTGTCCCTTTTGAGTAGACTTTTAAATCAAAATTTAAATGGAAGAATTCTAGATTCTCATGCAAGTCCATGTAGCGGTTGTACGTAGATAATGCCGGCCTCACTGGCATCACCCCATTTATTGCTGAGCCACTGAAGCATCCGATTGATGTAACATCAACTTACATCCATACATAAGTTGTTTTCATTGCTAGTCAACATTAGATTTGCATATTTTTCTAGGATGGGGTTGTTATTACAGATATTCAGACGTATAATCATTAAAGCAATCAACTATCAACTTGTCGATAAGACACCAGATAAGTTAGCATTTGATGCCAACCTGCTATTTTGGCATCCAATTGACAAGTTACCTCATGTCAATCCATGAAGAAGATTCTCTTAAATTTTCTTATCATTTGGAGTTCAGATTCGGGTCTGATTGAAGTGCTAAGGTCCATCTCATGTCTCTAGTTGTCTTAGGAGCCATGATGGCCTAGTAGATTTAGACCCATACATGTCCAGTTTCCAGCATAGATTTGTTTTACATGGCTCCATAATTGAGCACTTTCCTTTGCATTTAATTTGCAGGAAATCCTCGACGACCAATTGGTTTGATTCTTAAGGATTTGAAAGATAGGCCTTTCAATCAGCAAACACAATGAAATTCCAAAGGTAGATGCCAAGGCTTGTCGATGAGATATGTTTTTATTGGGAGAAGATTTGCTTTAGAGCAGTAAGAATCATATGTTAGATCTCTGCTATCTTTTCTAGTTATTAATCTCGATAATTCTTTTTTTTTTCTTTTCTAAATGTGCATGGCTAGACCTTCCAAGTCATATTTCCAACTTTTACTCACATATTCAGTATATGAACATAAAAATTCTTAAATATGCAAATATAAAGTTCTAAATTGTGATTCAAAACATTCTATTGAAGGGAGGTTCGAAGACAGTAATAACATGGATCAACAATGAGGCACATTCACAATATCTAGCATTGAGAAATATCAAGCATGTTCATTCTATCTTGTCTAATTTCTCTTACATAATTTCGGAAAACTAATCAATTAGTAGACCGTCTAGCCAACATTGCAAGCTAAGAACAAGTCGAAAAAATTTGGTTTGAAGGATTTCCTCCTAGTTTATCTCATTATATGCAGGGCATATCCCCTTCATTCGATTCCAGTGGGTTATTTCACTGTTTTGTGACCAAAAGGAAAAAAAAAAAAAAACACTATTCATATTTTTTTTTTGTTTCAGTTGGTTCTATTTCTCTCTGGAAATCTTCATCCCATCACTACATTGATATCAATGTAGTTATTTCAATCTGAATAGACTAGTGGAAGAAAAAGTACAGAACAGGGAGCTTCTGTGAGTATAGATTTGCGTACTGTTAGCAGGTCCTCTCAGTCACCACATGAGATTATAAAAGTGACATACCACTAATTGAAGAGCCTCTTTTTGCCCACTGCCGTCTGAGAAAGCGACCCGGTCCTACCCACTTTCTTGTCTTCTTTTCAGAAGGTAAGCAGGCTCATACCATTAACAAATCAATCTAGATTGCTCAAATGGAATCACAGCCTTTAGCTAAGCTGTCAAAGAAATACTAGAACTAAAGAACTTCTCAATTAATAAAGTCTTAACTAAATAATAAATCCTAGAGTGGAGTTCCTAACCTATAAATATTTAAACCGTTAACTTAAGCCTCTCTCCAAACACACCGTCCATTCTGTACCAACTGTGCCACTAATATTGCATACTTCCATCTTATCCAAAAAAAATATTGCATACTTCCATGTTTTGCTGCGCAAATGTCAAACATTAAATATATATTAATCTTTGAGATGCCCAAATAGTAAGCACCGGGTGCAGATTCAGTGGACTGCATGGCGAATACGGTTTAGATTTTTTCTTGCTTTGGATTTATTTGTCATAGATTGCAGACTTTAAAATCCATGGTAGCCACCCTATGTTTGGTGATGGGTAATGTTTTAAAATCCGGGCTGGACCAATTGGTCGAGCCGGCCGAACATCAGTTGGTCTAACATCCAATGTAGATAAACCCTTAAATCTAGATTGCCACAAAAACTAGTATATTTTCTGAGATTCGCTTTAGATTGCAATTGAGTTGGGAGCTAGGTTATTTAAACCGCTCTCAATTCAAAAAAACTGGCAAATTTTCAATCTGAATAAAATCTCTATGTCAAATTAGGGAATTAGCGGTCACTTTTTTTTCTAGTTGCCTCTTCTCTTTTTGAACAAGAAATTCTTCTCTCTAATGCCTACATGAACTATGATAGTTGGCAAGAAACCACAGACAGTAAGACCCTTGCTTCAATAAGCACCTCACGTTAAACTCTTGAAGGCTGAAACCCTCTGTATTCTTCTCTTCTCTCTCTCTTTCTCTTTATGTCCCTCTCTCCCTAGCTAGATCCCCAAGGATGACCGGCAATAGGTTGTAGAACCTCTCTCTCACTTTTTCCTTTTTTTTTTTTTTTTTTTTTATGTTCACCTTGCTCACTGCTGGAGTATGATGATAGGTCAAAGGATAGCTGCAAATAATCTTCTTTATTTTCTCTCTCTCCACTTATCTTGTCCTTGTTTTCACAATCTTAAACCCATTCTGTCCCTGCCTCCCTTACCAATTATGGTGGCAGTGTCACTTCCCACCACTCTCCACCATCAAGGAGCCTTCTAATGCACAAATCATTTACTTGACAAAAATGTACTTGAATAAATATATAACAAAGATTGACTAAAAGAAGAAAAAGATTTGATGTTAGGTTCAGGCCAAGTCAGTTCTAAAAGACTACTATGGATTAAGAAATAATACTAAAGGTTTAACTAAATAAAGAAAGTATCAATAAAAGTTAGGCAAATTTGGAAGGACCTAACATTATGATGTGTCAGAGATCTTATCCAATGAAGAAACATATTATGGAGAATATTTTTTTCTTGTTTATAAAACTTTTTATCTTTTTGCTAAGCAATGAATGTAGATATATTTGAGGATAGGCTTAAAAGATCCTACAACCATAAACAGGGGTACATCATAAGGCATCATATATTAAATACAATTTCTAGTTCTATTCTCTATTATTCTGTGATAGTCTTTTCTTATTGCTTTTTCCTCCTAAATTGCTACTTCATTGTCAAAAAAATTTTCTGTTTCAAGTAGAAAGACCATCGATAATATTCTATAACAATATTGAAGCTATGATTTATCGAAACACCCATAATGCTCCTTTGCCAAAGATTGATCCAAGAGATGCGGAGATCCAATGATTGCAAGAATAAATAATGCCACTACAAGTGGAGCATGATCATGTAGTTCACGATAATTGCCATCTTAAAAGATTAAAATGGGAGGATAATGTGCCACCAAATACATCTTCACAGTGCCTGATCAACTATTTCCATCAGTATGCTCTAAATCAAAGGTCAATTTATCTTCCTCCATTTGATGAGATATACAGTGTAACAAGATCATGATAGACTCTTTAGCATCAAAGTTGAGCTTCATGAGTTTCATGAAAGACTCAATCCAGAAGAATTCTTTAACTAGATCACCACTGTTGAGGGGTTTTTTGAAACTATAGACTTCCCCAATAACAAGAAAGTAAAGATTATGACCATGAAATTATGAGAGTATACATTTATATGATAGAAGAATGTATAGTACTTCCAAGTGAACATTGAAAAAATGAAGATCATTTATTGGCCAAAGATAGAGAAGCATTTATGCTGCCACTTCCTTCTGATAGTCTCACTCTCTTGATCAATCTTATGTGAATTTTAGACATCATAAAAAAAGCATCATTGACTACAAAAAGAAGTTTTTCAAACTCTCTACTTTAGCATGCTCACATATAGATGAAGGAACTCATGTAGCTCATTATATAAATGAACTATAAGTTTCGATCTATGATGAGATCATTGATCGCACCATATGACATATGAATAACACCTATCACAAGGCATTATATATAGAGAAAAAGCTACAATAAGTCCAAATGGCAAAAAGGATATCTACTTAATTATGCATATGCTACAAAATTTGCTAGAAGTTCCTCCTCCGAGGATAATACAACTATCCAATTTATCATTGCTAGAGACCATCAAGCACCCAATTATCACGTCGTAATTTCAAGCAAGGTGAGTTCAGACCAACTATGCCATGTGACACACATACTCCACTATCTTTATACATTTGTGAAGATCCAAGACATCATGCTTTCGAGCATTCTTATTGATACTCTATTGCTGAAGTTTATCTCATTGATGCAAATGATGAATGAGATAGTGAATATGAAGATTATGACACAAATCAATGAGAATTGATTGGTGAAACTATCTATGATGATGAACCAAATGATAAATCCACCATCAAGCTAAACATATATATCGAGAATGAAGCCAATTCTTATATCAAATGATATATTCACCTCAAGCCGAAGAAGAGGATTGGCTTTGAACTAACATTTTTGGAACTCATTGCATCATTTGTGGACATGTCTGTAATACCATCATTGATGTAAGTCATGCAAAAATATTGCATCTCAAGAAGTCATCAACAAGCTTAATTTAAAATTAAAGAAATATCTTTGACCATACAAAATTAAAAGGTAATTAGTTAATCATAATCAAAATTTTGCTTTATCAATTTCTCTATTGGTGACACTTATATTGATAATACATGGTGCGACGTAATACTAATAGATACTTGCCATATAGTATTAAGTCATCCTTGGCAATATGACCCAAGGGTGATTCATGATGGAAGACGCAATGCATACTCCTTCCATAAAGATGGAGTGAAAGTCATGCTCCATGCCTATGAAGGAGGAATCCCCATCAAACAATAAGGATGATATGAGTATTTTTACTATCAAAAGCTTTCATAATAAAAGTAGGGCTTGGGTTGCATCTATATGGTCATCCACAAGTGGCTAGTATAAATCTAATGCCAAATAATGTGAAGGCACTTCTTGAGTAGATTAATGATTTGTAACCTAAAGAGCTCCCCAAAGGTCTGCCCTTATACATGACATCAATATCTAATAGACCTTGTACTTAATAATAACTTATCGAATTTTGCACACTTTCATGTGATGCCAAATGAGCATGAGGAGCTGTAAAAATGCAAATCAATGAGTTTTTGTGGGAAGGCTTGATCAACGAGTGTGAAGTTCTTATAGGCACCTACCTTACTCATTTCATAAAAAGAGAGCACTTGGAGAATGTGCATGGACCACTACATCTTCAAAAAGATTATGATGAAGTACCGATTTTTTCCATCCGTTAGTTGGATGATATGTCAAACGATCTTCCTAGAGCTTATGTTTTCTCCAAGATTGACCATTACTCGGATCATCACCAAATTCAAATTTCTCCAGGTTTTGAGGATAAAATTATGTTTAAGACATAGGATGGGCTTTACTAGTAGCTTATCACATCATTTTGTCTCTCTAATGTCTTGAGCACATTTATGCAAGTTATGAACCAGGTATTTCGACCTTTTTTAAAAGATTTATAGCTATGTATTTTGATAGCATACTATTGTGTAGTTGCAAGTCTTGTGAACTTATTCAGCACTTAAGACAAGTGCATGGAACCTTACTCCAAAAGAAGCTATATGTGCATTCTAAGAAGTATTCATCGATCATGTGCAAATTGATCTTCCTAAGATATATCATACATGAAGATGAAATCTGAGCTGACAAGGAGATGGTCAGAGCCATTAAAGAATGGCCAACTTATCGAAACATCCATGATGTCCAAAGCTTCCATATCCTTGAATCATTTTTTGGCACTTCATCAAGAAATTCTCCTCCATTGTCACTCCTATCACCAATTACATCAAGCAAGGGAAGTTCATTTAAATGTCTCACATTGGGGAGAGCTTCCAAAAATTGGAAGAGTTAATGATGTAAGCACCCATCTTAGCACTACTTAACTTTGACAAAATATTTAAGATGGAGTGTGATGCATCCAAGATTAGTATTGGTACAATCTCTCAAAAAGGCCGACAAATGGCAACGAAAAGCTAAATGAAAGTCACCTCTACTACTCTACCTATAATGTAGAGTTTTATTTATTGTATAGGCCTTGCGATATATATTAGAAGCCACACCTCCAACAACATGACTTGGTGCTCTACTCAGTTCAATTATTTTATATTATTGTATAGGCCTTGCGGTATATATTAGAAGCTACACCTCCAACAACATGACTTTGTGCTCTGCTCAGTTTAATTTTGTGATTAAGTCTGAGGTGACGAACTGAGTAGTGTAGATGCAGTGGGTTGTGACTAACCAAAATATTTATACAAGGACGATATGAAATTTGGAGCTAAGTCTTTCTTTGAACATGAAGATACTCCTAGCTTCTCTCCTACTAATAGCTCTCTCTATTTTGAGGCTCAACTTTGCATGCCAAATAGTTTTATGAAAAAGAAGATCGTTTAAGAACTACATTTTGGAAGATTGAGAGGTCATTTTGGATAGGACAACTTCAAAGGTATTATTCATCTCGATTGCAATGAAAAATGATCTAGTTAGTGATAAAATACTGAATTTGCTAGACAGTTAAAGGTCATGTACAGATCATAGATCTTTATAACCCTTTTCCTATTCCTGTAGCTCCATGGATTGAAATTAGCATGGGTTTCATTCTTGGCTTGCGCAACATACTATGCCAATTTGACTCTAATGTATAGGGTTGGATAGGTTTAACAAGATGACTCACTTCATCCCATGCCAAAAATTATTGGATGTTTTACATATGACAGACTTGTACTTTAGAGACATGATTTACCTACAAAGATTGTTACTTCATATTATCACATCAAGTTTATCAAACACTTCTGGAGGATGCTAAGGCAAAAATGGGAAAAATATTATAGTTTAGCAATGCTTATAGTCTCCAAATGGATTATGAAAATGAGGTGGTCAATAGAAGCCTTGGGAGTTTACTTAGTTGCATTATGCAAAACATGCCAATGTTAAGGGACTTGGCTCTTTCTCAAGTAGAGTTCACTTAATTCGGAGTCCGTTCGAGATTGCATACAGAAGGACATCAAATAGTGTGCTCAAACTAATACTACTACTAAACATCCAGCCAATTAGTTATGATGCAAAAGACTTAAGGGATCATATCAAAAACATCCATAACCATGTTCAAAAGCAACTAAAGGAGTCTAATACTAATTATAAAGAAGCTGCTGATGCATAATATTCGATCTAGGAGGATATCTAGACTCAATATGGATCATTTGGACTACTACAAGAAGAGATAGACAGCGTTCAAGAGCAAGATCCATGTCATCTAGAAGGTGAGTCATAGATGAAATTTTTGGAGGCTATAACTTAGTCATACAATGTCTGATTGAGATAATATATATTTTTTAAAAAAAAATTAGATCCAAATTCTATTGTTAGGGTCAGAAATAAGCTGATTGAATCAAAAGTTTCTTTTTAAATAAGATTTTGACTGAATATAACTTCTAATCCAATAAGAATCCAATAGAACTTTAGAAAATAGAGTATATGTAAAAGTCAAGATCTATCTTTTGAAGAATTTTAACTTTTTGAGTTTATTTTTACTAATTGTATCTACTGTAAGTAAGAGAGTCCTATTAGAACTATAAAAAGAAGTCTTATTCGAATTGTGTAGGGGTGGATCTCATTATTATAAGTAGAGGTTATGTATCTTAGTTTTAGATCAATCAATATAGAGAAAAGAGATTTAAGCTCTATTTTTATAATTCTTTTATCTTCTTATATTTTTTTCAATACTTTTTAATATTTGAGTTGAGTTGGTTGAGAAAAATCTTCTTTTTTTCTAATTGAATCACTATTGATATAAGGTTTTTAAAGAGAATAACCTTATAATGGTCTATCTTTGGAAGAAGAGATTTCTTGCCGAACCTACAATTGGCACTTACAAAATTTTATGGAAGGTCAGTGACATATGGAAATTTTTGAGGGCTATGATATCTCTCCTATTTTTTTATGCTAGAGATCTTTTTGAATTCTATGCAAAGAGGATGAAGAGCTGGTCTCAACTTAACTGCCAGCAACTACATCAAATAAGTAGATAATCAAGGAATAATCCATCACCATTTAAACTACATGCAATGTTAAATTCTTTGATGTCAAAATCCAAGTTGATGAAACTCCCCTACTTTGTTAGAGAAATATAAAGCCTTCAACTTGGGGGCAACTTCCATCCAAAACTAGAGGAGTAATACCCATTTTATAAACTTTGTTAGCATATACTTGAACCAATATATATCAAAGGATGATCAAAGGAATAAAAGGATTTGATATTAGATTCAAACCTAAGTCAGTTGCATAACATTGCCATAGATCAAAAAATAATTTTGGAAATTTAATTAAATAAGGCTAGTATTAATAAAATGTATGTGGATTTGAAAGGAGGATGCCAAGATAGGTAGAGATTTGATCCAATCAAGAGATATAATATGGAAAATATTATTTTTTTCCTCATTTGTGAAACTCTCTACTTTTTTAAGCAACAAATATATATGGACATCTTCGAGGTATGTTTGAAAGATTTATCGGGATATTAGTTTGTTTTATTTGGAATTGAGAGGTGATTTTATCCTGAGAGAGCAACTCTTTCTTCATCATGTTCCTTTTAATCTCTTTTCTGATCCTAATTTAGATTGTCTATGGTGCATCTTTTGTACATCATAATCCTTACCATCTCATCCATTTCAAAAATAAAGAATTTTACTTATTTTAAAAATCAATACAGGAAATAGGGCTTTTATCGATGCAAGATTTTTCTATAAAAAATTTTGCATAGGTAAAGAGAACAATTAGCTACGTAAAAAAATAAATATTGATAAAACAAGAATAATTAGCTATGCTACTAAAATATATCGCAAAAACTAATTATCGACTCATAATTATCGTCAAAAATTAACCTAATTACCTACACAAATATGAAGCGTAGGAAAATATAATTATTATCTACACAACATTTACATCGGCAGATATTTATCCAAAATAAAAAAAATTAAATAAAAAAATATTTTTTGATGTAAATTTTGCATAGGCAATAAGGCTAATTACCTATGCTTCCTTTATACATAGGTAATTAGGCTAATTATCGATGTTAATTTTTCATCGATAAATATTTTATAAAATTAAAAAATTTAATAAAAAGTAAAACTATTTTTTGATATAAAATTAGCGTAGGCAATTAACCTACTTATCTACGCTCAAATGAAGCATAGGCAATTAGGAACTATTGCCTACGCCAAATTCACATAGGCAAATATTATCCAAAAATAAAAAATTAATTAAAAAAATATTTATCGATGCATACTTAGCATCGATAATTAACCTAATTATCTATGTTAGACGGAACGTAAGCAATTAGGCATTATTGCCTATGTAAAATTAGCATCGATAAATATTTTTTTAAAATAAAAAATTAATTAAAAAATAATAATTGTCAATACATAATTAGCATCAGTAATTAGCCTAATTGCCTACTCTTCTAGATTACATAGGTAATTACATTAGTTTTTGATGCTAATTTTGTATTAAAAAAATATTTTTTAATTAATTTTTTATTTTTTAAAAAAATATTTTTTGACATAAAATTAGCATCGGCAATTATATAATTACCTACGCAATTAGGGTGCATAGGCAATTAGCCTTATTGCTTATGCAAAATTAGTATAGGAAATAAGGTATAATTTCTTACACTTATCTATTCCGTAGCAATTAGGTAACTGCCGATGCTAACTTTGCATTGATAAATAATTTTTTTTAAAATTAATTTTTATATTTTAAAAAAATATTTACCAACACTAATTTTATGTAGGCAATAAAGCCTAATTATCTATGCTTTATTTTTACATAGAAAATAAGGTTAATTCTCGATGCAAAATTAGCATCGACAAATATTTTTTTAATTATTTTTTTTTATTTTGAGATAATATTTATCGATGCTAAATTAGCATCGACAATTAGCCTTATTGCCTACATAAATTTAAAGCATAGGTAATTAGGCTTATTGCCTATGCAAAATTAGCATCGACAAATATTTTTTTAAAATAAAAAATGAATTAAAAAGAAAATATTTGCCAACATAAATTTAGTGTAGACAATAACACTAATTGCCTATGCTTATCACATATGTAGCTAATTATTTTTTTAATTAATTTATTTTATAAATAATTTATCGATATAATTTTAAAATTTAAAGTCCATCTTTATCATTTATTATCTAAATAATTATCATTAGAGTATCATCATAAAAGATCACCTCGATCCGATAGCCCTAGCTATGTCGATCAATAAAATTTGATTTTGACGGTCACGAATGACCGCATGATGATCTGATAGATAGAGACCATTAATGGATTCAAAAATTTACAACGATGATTTTAATGATATATTTGTACTACACTATCAAAATTTTATTTCAATCGAACATTATTATCATGATTAATTTAGCATAGAATGATTCCGATCATTAAATAAAAAATAAGTGATCAAAAGATCAAACGACATCCAATTAAGATAATTTTTTTGATAAATGATCTTTGCTACTAATTTCATCATGATGGTGATCATAAAATTCAAACCGCATGTATATGAATGATCCAAAACTAGATGTTTCTTGATACTCATTCTTAAAGTTCTTAAGTAATTATACATATGCCTTTGTAAGATCTGCTTAACATATATGGTTTATACATGCACAGTTTGGAATTTATGATTACCACCATACAAAGGATGAAAGTGATAGCAAAGATCATTTATCTGAAAAATCATCTTAATCAAACATCGTTTGATCTTTTGATCACTCATTTTTTATTTAACAGTCGAAATCATCCTATACTAAATTAATCATGATAATGATGTCTGATTGAAGTAAAATTTTGATAGTATATTATAAATATCATCAAGATTATCGTTGTAAATTTTTAGATCTATCAGTTGTCTCTATCTATCAGATCATCATGCGGTCATTCGTGACCGTCGAAATTAAATTTTATTGATTGACGTAGCTAGAGCTATCGAATTGAGATGATTTTTTGTGATGATACTTTAACGATAATTATTTAGATAATAAAAGATGAAGATGAGCATTAAACTTTAAAATTATATCTACTATTTAGACAAGGATAAATTATTTATAAAAAATAAAAAAATAAAATAAAAAGAAAAACATTTGCCGACATATAGTTTGCATAGGAAAGAAGCATAATTGCCTATGCTTAAAACTTGCATAGGTAATTAGTATAATTTTCTATGCTAAATTAGCATCGATAAAAGTTTTTATTTTTTTATTAATTTTTAAATTTTAGTAAAATATTTGTCGATGCAAATTTAGCATAGGTAAATATCGTATTTACAGATGGTATATTTTACGTAGGCAATTATTATTATTTTTGATATAAAATTTATGTCAACAAATAATTACAAATATAAAATTTGATGAACCCATTTTCCTCCATGCATTTTCGTCTCCTACCCCCGCCCTCTTATTTCCCTCGAAGCATCTCCCTGCCGAACCCACTCTCTTTCCCCCATTTCCCTCTCACCCTCCCTTTCCCTCGGCCATTGCCGCTCTCACCGTCAGTCATCATCACTGTCAGTCGTCATCATCATCGTCGGGTATGCTGCTGTCGTCATCGCCACCACCACCGACTTTAAAGGTAAACACTTTTTTTTTGTAGCTCCATGGGGAAGGAAGGAGCCGGGGGGGTTGGGGCCGGGGGTGGACCGCCAGGGCTCGGGGGGCGAGGGGATGGCTACCGGGGCTGGGGGTGGAGGACCGGGGGGGGGTTGTGTTCCCACGGACGGCCGTCGGGGCCCGGGGGGGAGGGGAGGGGGGGCTAGTCGTGCGGAGGTCGGGGGTGGACTACTATCGAGGCTTGAGGGGGGAGGAGACAGTCGCCAGGGCTGGGGGTGGAGGATCGGGGGGGTTTGTGTTCCCACGGACGATCGCTGTGGCTCGAGGTGGAGGATGGAGGGGGGCTAGTCGCATGGAGGTCGAGGGCGGACCGCCAAGGCCGAGGGGGGAAGGGGATGGCTGTCGGGGCCGGGGGCGAAGGATGGGCGAGTAGGGGGGTTTTGTGTTCCAGTTGTCGGCCATCGAGGCTCGGGGGGGAGAGGAGGGGGGCTAGTCGTGCGGAGGCCAGGGGCGGACTGTAGGGGCCCGGGGGGAAGGGGACGGCCGTCGGGGCCTGGGGTCGGACGGCCGGAGTTGCATGGAGGCTGGGGGCGGACTGCTGGGCCTGGGGGGAGGGGACGGCCGTCGGGGCTGGGGTCGGACGGCCGGAGTTGGAGCGGCTTGGTTTGGGAGAGGAGTTGTGGCGTGCGGAGGAAGGAGGAGGAGGGAAAAAATATAAAAGAATTATTTTTTAAATTATTTTTTTAAAAATTAATAATTTATTAATAAAAATAATAAAAATAAATAAAAATAATAATAAGTGTTAAAAAATAATAATGATAAAGTTGTTAAAATAAAATATTTAAAAATAAATTATTTTTTGTAATGAAAATAATTAAATTTTTTAAATAATAATAAAATATTATTTTAAAAAAAATAATTTTAAAAATTGTGAGAGGGCATTGATAGGGGGCGAAGCATCGGGGCCAGGGAGGGCTAGTCGCGTGGAGGATCGGGGCAGACTTCCAGGGCTTGAGGGGGAGGGGACGACCACCGGGGTCAGGGGCAGAGGACCAGTTAATACTGGTATCAGCCTGCGATCAATTGGATGTGCCATTTTTCGACTGATACCCCCAAAAATCAATAGTAGAACTATCCTAAGAACACTCCGTATCACTGCCTCGTTGAATGCTTGCATTATTGACATTCACTAATGGGCTCACTCTGGTAGTAGACGGCCCTGCCTGCAAAATCCCACGACCCCTCCCAAAGCATCAGCTTGATTCAAGTTATTGGTTTCATGGTCTGGATTATTGGTTGTACAATTTCATCATGAGAGAGATCAGTGAGAGGGAGAGGAGAGGGTGAGTTATATAGAAGAAGCAAACATATTGGTATATCTGTGGTTGTCGCGAACCCTCATATTCATGCCACAGCTTTCTTTCCACAATATCTGCTTCTTTGGGTTTTGGGTTTCAACCCAAAATCTGAACTCGATTTGCTTCATTAGGTTATATTTAATTTCTGTTGTTTCATGCATATTGCTTTTGCTTATTATAATTTAATATTTTTACTTTTTTAGCCCCTGTGTTTTATTGTGATTATGATTTAATGTTTTAACTAGGATTAGCCAAATCCTCTAGTGAATTTTTAATGCAAATGACCTATTGTTATTGATGAATTTATATTTTATAATTATTTATTAATTTAACTGATTAATTAGGTATTTATTTTTACAAAATTTGTATTGCATAGAACCATAGGTTTGGAATTCGGATCGGGATCCGATCCGAGATCCGATTCGGATCCAGATCATGATTTGGTAATGATTTAATGCATGCATTGATGTAACCTTAGACTCTCATTTAAGAGTCGGTCTCAGAGTTCCCAAAATAGACTCTATGAATGGCTTTTGAATGTCCCGATTTGGGTAGTTCAGAAATATATCAATTTTTATTGTTGTCATGATGTTCTTTGTTCTATTGTGAAAAATTTCATCGTAGTTATCTCGTTTGTTTTCTGGGTACATATTAGATATGGTTAAAATATGATCCATTTATATCATGTGCTTGGAGAACTGTAGGGAGATGCTGCTAGATTTTCTCCGGATAAGGAACAAAGCTATGGCATCAATAAAAGTGATGTATTTTTGAAAAGGATAGGACCACACCTATTAGGAAGGAGTTGATGGTGTTAGTATTCATTAATCTTATAATTGTTATTAGAAATCGATAGGATCATGTATTTTTAAATTTTTTTTTATAACACATACTTTAATGATGTATATTTCTCGAGGATAGATAGAAAATATTATAAGAGTTGGATGAATGCTCGCTCTATCATCTTACCTAAATACCGACAAGATATTAAAAATTTTATAAGATTTGTATGAGAAAGAGTTGATGATCCCAATAGAATCAAATGTCCTTATTGGAGATATCACAACAATTACTTCCAACCTACAGATACAGCATTGGAGCACTTATTGAATTGGGGTATGGATCCAAAGTATACTATTTGGGATTTGCATGAGGAATGTAGACCTACTAATATAAGAGACCAACATACAAATCAACAGCCTAAATCAATTAGCATCAATGAGATGTTAGATGATTTATATGAAGGGGTACATTTTAAAAACTCTGACAACTCTCCTAACAGTATGAATAATACAAATGAGGGACATTTAGAAAAACTCATGAGAGATGCCAAGGAGCCATTGTACCCAAATTGTAAGAAGTTCTCAAAGCTTGAGTACTTGATAAAGCTTCTCCACGATAAAATCATGTTTGGTTGGAGTCAAAAGTACTTTAACTTTATATTGAACTTAATCAAAAAAGTATTACCAGATGGTGAAAAACTTTCAAAATCATATTCAAAGGCAAAAAAGTATATGTGTGAACTTGGACTGGATTTTATACCGATACATGCATGCAAAAATGATTGTGCATTATTTTATAAAGAGTATCAACACTTGGATTGTTGCTCAGAATATGGTAAGCCAAGGTATACTGAAGATTCTGAAAGAGATAAGAAGCGCCTTATAAAATTTTGAGATACTTTTCATTAACACCAAGACTTCCACTACAACAAAAGAGGTTATTAATGATGAAAAATTTTTATCGCAGGTAGAATAGATATCCGTCCTAGACGAGCGTGAGGATAAGGAAGCAGTGATTCCATACCCTAGACCCTTAACATAACAAGATCACGTACCAAACATCTGATCACAGATCTCATCATTTGTGGGTATGGTCGAGCCCTCAGGGGTAGACTGGAATCTCATGTCTATCATACGGTCCTGAAAATTAAAGATATAGCTATTTTAATTTTATAATAAAAATTAGATTATGAATGAAAAAATAATTAAAAAAATTTACAAAGAGCTCCTAGCTCCCCGTCGTCCACCCCCCTGACCGTCGCTAGTGGGTCCACTGGTAGATATCGATCCTACCAGAAAGCTCGCCACTCTTAATATCTCTCTGCAATTTGAGAATAATTAATTAAATTTTTTTTAAATAATTAAAGAATTATATGCTAATTAAAAATTAAAAATTACCTACCATGTGCTCCATGTGGCGAGCGAATGATCTCGAACTCCCATAATGCGGTACGGTCTGTCTCGTCCGATTCACAGCATTCAGGGCACATCTTCTCTGTACAGTTATCAGTCAAATTAGTAGATAATAAATTTAATTTAGAAATAAATGATTCAATCATGAAACTCTAAAAAAAGAAGAAGTTTGGATGTGTAATCTGATATGCTAGATTCTCGTAATGTTGGCATATGACAGTCCAATCATCCATAGTGATGCTGTCATAGGGCTGCTATTGCGCTGCCTCCTCCCCATGATCTTGCACCACATGGTACCAATACTGATGCATGTGATGGTGATAATCCTTGAAATGCAATAATAAATGAGTGTCCACAGCTTGCAGCACACGATCCTCCTCAAAATCAATGATACCGAATACATCCTGTCAATAACAAATATTAGAAGAATACTATGTAAATTAAATATTCACAATATAATTTATTTTACCTATAAGTGGGTGTAGAAAATCTTTTTCTGAGCTGGTAGAATGTGACACCAATCAAAAAGTATCACGAGGGCATAGCTGTGGCATATGATGACCAGCACAGTCTACCATGGTTCACACCATTCTCTAATGGGCCTGGTATAGTCAGGTAGTATCTCGATATAGAGACATTGTTCTGAGTACTCGCGTCTCCAATGCTCTAGAGTGAGGTTCTTCGATGGACCTCACCATCGCCTCACTACCAATGAAGACTAGTCTGAAACAACAATAAATAAATCATTAGTATGATAGCTATCCAAATAAAAGAATCAAATTTTATTATATAAAAAATATAATAATACCACTCGGATCCTCACTGGGACCTGCCAGTGCAGAATCCTCTGGCAATGGAGCCGGTGCGGCAACGGATATCGGTGAAGGTGCCTTAATCTCTAGGGTAAACTGTGATCACAAACATCGTCGTCTGTCTTCTGGTGCCATATGTACAATTTTTGACATATAAATAAATATAATATTGAATAATAATAATGAAAAATAAATTACATTCTAATGAATACAATTATATCGCATACCATTATTGCAAGAGAAGATTGAACGAAGAATATAGATCTACTCATCAATATTCGTATCTTCCTTAATGTGTAGATCCTCCTCCGAATCACAATAATCAACATATGTGTTGTCTTCCATCTCATTATCATTTATGAACTGATTGTCACCCTCCGACTCATCAAGATTAAATATAAAATCAGTTTCAACTTCGTTGGACGGCAGATCAGCCCTATTCAAAGGTGCCGTTACAAGTTGTTCATCAACAAAAAGCTCGACTAATATTTGTTCTTCTTACTGAAAAGCTTTCTCTTCATGTAAATCCAAATTTTCATCCATCTCTAATCGGGTTAGTATGTCATATACGTCTCTAGGTGTTATTTTTTGTACAACATGCCAATTACCTCGATACTTTAGATCCTTCAAATATATTACTTGTTTTGCTTGAGTTGCTAATATATACGGCTCATTTTGGTACCATGTTCGTGCAAAATTTATATTGATAAAGTGTGGATCAATATGAATTCTGATATTTTATTACTAATATCCCACTATTCACACCGAAACAAGAATACATAATTACTGGATCCATACTTCAGTTCTATGATATCTACCAGTACACCATAATATTCAATCTCTTCTTCTCCTTCATATCCTATTATAGCAACCTCACTTTTCTAGGTCCGTCATTGCATCTCAAGCTCCCTTGTGTGTAATCTCATTCCTCCAATGATACAGGATGCATAGTGATTAACCCTTCGATCGGGACCATATGCTAAATCATGCAACTCATCAGTCGCACCCACTTCTTTATTGAAATACTTATATTTCATCCACACCATAACATAAAAAATTATGTTGGTTCAAATAATATTATTTATAATTAAATAAATAATGTATTACTAGTACAACTTTCAAGATCATCAAATTATTTTATAAATTCTCTCCTATGTCGATCATCAGCATCCGTATTATTCTCTCTACATAGTATACTCTTGTGCTCACTGCAACAAGTTATGATTTTTAATTTTATATCGACATAGAAAAATTATTTAGAATATTAAACAGTATGCTAAGATGGTACTTACTCAATAAAATCTTTAATTTCTTCATAATTATTTAGAACGTAAAAATATGTCTTGGATAGCTTATTCACATCCATAAATTCATATCTTCTTGCACCAAGAGGTTGAACTGTTTGTTTAAATATAGACAATATCGGTTCATTGTTATCCTATTCATAGTCTGCATTACGATCTGTACGATTGAATCTTATTTCGATATCGTTAAGATACATCGAGTAGAATATAACACATTCCATAGCTACATATGCTTCCGCTATAGACCCTTTAGGCCTTACTTTATTGCGCACATATTTTTTTGGGATACACAAGAATCTGTAAATAAAAATAAATTAAAATTTTAGAAATATATTTACATCTTATAATTGATATGACAAAGTACGTATAATTTTTTTATCTTTCAATAGGATACATCCATCGATAATATACCGATTTGACCAAAAGAGTTTTCTTTGGAAGATGAACAGTCAAATGCACCATAACATCAAAAAATGATGGTGAAAAAATTTTTCTATCTTACAAAGAATGAGTACAATATCTTTCTCAGATCTTTTAAATAAGTTAATCTTCAATTTTTGATAACACAGTTCTCGGAAGAACACTCCCAGCTTAATTAATATAGTTGGAACATGACCACCCAAATAGCCACGCATGACCATAGAAAGCAAACATTGCATTATCACATGGAAGTCATGACTTTTTATACCAGAGATATTACCATCATTATTTCTAACACACCATGATACGTTTGAAGCGTATGCATCAAGAAACTTTACAGTTTTGAACCATCCACAAAAAAAAATTTTTTCCTCACTAAACAGTGAATAACATGCAGGTGGCATAAAAAATCTCTCATCTCGATGAACTAAATACAACAATCAGATTTTCATTTCCTGTTAATCAAGATGAGCTTTTGTACCATCTTTTATTTTTTCTGAGATGTTCAATACAGTACCGATGATATTATCACAAATATTCTTTTCAATGTGTATTACATCCAGATTATGATGAAGTAGTAGCTGCTTCCAATACGGTAGTCTGAAAAAAATATTTCGTTTCATCTAATTCAGCTTAGCTTCAGTACGCTTCCACTTACGAGTACCCGATATTTTTTCAAATTGGACGTTTTCAATGACTTCAAGTTGTTCTAAAATTTTTGCTCCACTTAACTCCTTAGGTGGCAGACATCGGTCGAACTTATCATCAAAATATTGGTTATAATGGATCCTCCAAGAATGATTACCAGAGAGAAACCGTCGATGGCCCATAAAGTATATTTTCTGTCCGTGCTTTAAATGTAAGGAAGATGCATTCCTATTGCATATTGGACATGCCAGATATCCTTTGGTGCTCCATCTAGATAAGTTTTCATATACAGAAAAATTATTTATGGTCCATAGAATTGAAGCATGCAACTTAAAATTACTTCGACTCACAGAATTATTTGTTTGTACCCTATTTTCCCATAGCTCTTTCAAATCATTGATTAAAGGTCGTAGATATACATCAATTTCATTACCTGATACTTTCGGATCCGGAATCAACAGTGACATAAAAATAAATGGTTCTTTAATGCACTTTCAAGGTGACACATTGTATATAACTAGCATCACAGGTCACATGCTGTAAGAGGTACTCAGATTGTCAAAGGGATTAAATCCATCTGTCGTTAGATCAAGCCAAATATTGCACAGGTCACTCGCAAAGTGCAGATGCTTTGCAACGAAGTCTTTCCATACTAAAGAGTCAGTCGGGTGGCTAAGTATGTTCTCCTCCAGAACCCACTTCTCAAAATACCATCTCATTTTTTCAGCTGTCTTTGTGGACATCTACAACCTTTGAAGTCTTGGAATAAATGAAAAATATCTCAAAATCTTTTGAGGTATCTTCTTTATTTTTCTATTATCAGTTTTGTATCTAGGCTCATCGTATTTCGGACATTTAGTTGTCTGTTCGTTATTCTTATAAAATAATATACAGTCATTTTTGCAAGCATGTATAGGATTACAGCCAAGTCTCAAATTTTGTATGTATATTTTTGCTTCAGAATATGATTTTGGAAGTCTCTCTCCATCGGAAAGAGCTGCTTTAATCAATATCAAAATTTGATCAAATGACTTCTAACTCCATCAATTCATGATTTTAATATGAAGTAATTTTATCAAAAACTCTAACTTGAAAAACTTTGTACAATTTGGATAGAGTTGCTCTCGTGCATCTCTTACAAGCTTTACAAACTGTTCAAAAGTCCCTTCTACCTCAAGTCGGATATTATGTTTATGATCAGAATTGCTTTCAGATGCAGTAGTACTCATGCATACATTTGAACAAGCATCCTAATGTAAATCATCTAATAATTCTTCTATACCACTATATTTGATAGATCCAGCAATATCACTATCATCTTCAATATCGTCATCGTCACGCACCACTTCATTTGGATCACCCGTCTCATGCCATATCCAACAAGTATACTTCTTATCTATACCATAATGTAGCAGATGCTCCTCAACAAGTGTTATATGACGATATACCATATTGATGCATCTCTTGCATGAACACTTTATCCGACTAGCACTGTCAGTTTTATGCCGTGGAAACTCAATAAAATCTTAAATTTCTTTTCGATATTCAGATAAAAAAATATCTCTAGTATTCATCCAACTCTTGTTGATATCCATCTAACAACAAATAGAAAATCATCAACAATAAAAAAAAGTTTAGTGGTATTCATCCGAACTGGATCCTGATCCGAATTTTGGATTGAATCACGATCCGAATTTCAGCCAAAATCTTGATCCGGATCTAGACATGGATCATTTTATACAAAACAACACATATTCAAAAAACATAGACTGAACAGTAATACAGAAAATATCCTTTCACCAATTTAATGAAGTAAAAATACATGATCCTATCCATTTCAAATCATTACTAACAGGTGTGACCCTATCCCCTTCAAAAAAATAATAATTTTATTATTGTTATTAGTAGATATTTTGTCTCATTATTGTAAAAATTTTGATAGCATCTCCTAATAGTTCTCCAAGTATACGATGTGAATATGGTGCCTACGCATCCTATCCACCATATACCCGAAGAACAGTGGACAGATAATTACTGAATACCATATAATGAAATAAAATATCAACTATTAATAATAATAAGATTATTACTTTTTTAAAAAAGTTGAATACAGGACATTCAAGAGTCGATCTCGATGAAGATCGACTCTTGAACGAAATCTACGGTTCAATATAATTTAACTACCATGTCTAAACATACATTCAAAGATTGATTTCTAATTTGTCAAAAAAGACTAACTCTGTATTGAAATTTTTTCATCAAAAATTTTAATAGAATTTTCTCTAAAATAAAAATATTTTTTATATTTAATTATAATAAATAAAAGTATACAAAATAGTACATAAAATAATTAAATTGTAATAAGTAACAGCAATGTGCACTGTGTTAGTGAAATAAAAAATAATTAATCAAATAATTAAATAATTTCAACAGTAAAGTTAAAAAAATTTATGCAACATATATAATTAATCAAATAATTAAATAATTTTATTAATCAAATAAATTTCTCTCCGGCCCCGTCTCCATCGGTCGTCGGTCGCCCCCTCCTTGGCCCTGTCTCTGCTGGCCAACACCCTCCCCGGCCCCATCTACCTTGGCTGCCTGTCGCCCCCTCCCTGTCTCCGCCAGCCGACACCCTCCCCGGCCCTGTCTCCCCCAACTGCCGGCCGCCCCATCTCCGCCCCTATCTCCACCGGTCGACACCCTCCTCGACCCCGTCTCTCCTGATCGTCGGTCACCGGCCGCCCCCTCCCGACCCTGTCTCCGCCGACCGACACCCTCTCCGGCCCCATCTCCCTCGATCGATACCCTCCCCGACCCCATCTCCTCCGGCCGCCAGCGGCTCTGTCCTCGACCCCATCTCTTCCGGCCGCCGGCAGGCCACCACTCTGACCCTGTCTCCCCCGGCCCCATCTCCGTCACTGCCGACCCCCCCTCCCCGACCCCATCTTCTCTTTTTTTCTTTTTTTTTTTTTTTCCTTTTTCTCCTTTTTTTTCTTTCTTTTCTTTCTTTTTTTCCTTTTCTTTTTTTCTTTTTCCCCTCTCCTTTCTCTCTCACCTCCTCCCTCCCCGCCGCCGCCCCCTCCCCGGCCCAGTCTACCTCGATCGCCAGCCGCCCTCTCCCCGACCTCGTCTCCACCGATCGACACCCTCCCCGACGATGGAGATAGGGCCGCCAGCCGCCCCCTCCCTGGCCCATCCCCCACCGGCCACATCACGGCCCAAACCCTCCCTGGCCCCCATCTCTGGCCCCAGACCCCATCCCCACCGGCCCGGTCTGAGTCGTCGTCGGCCCCGTCTCTGCCGCCACCGGCCGACCACTCTCCGGCTCTCGGGTGGCCCGATCAACACCAAAAAAAAAATTCTTGAAATCATTACCTTCGACGAATGCGGACGGCGGGAAGCGACGGCGGCGGAGGGGAAGCGACTACGACGGCGACGGATGGTAGGAAGCAATGGAGGACGTGGATGGCGGTGGACGCGGTGGTGGGAAGCAACGAAGGGGAGAGTAGAGAGGGGGAGGGGGGAAAAAGAGATTTCACACGAAACAGAGGAGCGTGAAGAAGGGTTTCGTGCGAAGAGATGTGATGTGACGTGAACTATTAGCGACGAAAATTTTTATCGCTAATAATAGTATTAGTGACAAAAACTGAATTTTCATCGCTAATAATTCATAAAAAAAAATTTGATAAAAAAAATTTTCATCAAAAAAAATTATTTACGACGAAAAAAAATATTTCATCATTAATAACTCTATTAACGATAGAAAATAATTTTCATCGCTAATAATTTCTATCAAAAAAAAAATTTTCTCCATTTTCGTGCTAAAAAAGTTTTCCCACCAAAAAAATTATTTACGATGAAAAACGTTGCATTGTTAATTAGGTTATTAGCGACGGTAAAGATTTTTATTGCCAATAAATCTTGATGAAAAAAAATTATTTTAATTTTTCAACAAAATTTGTGATGAAAATAAAATATTTCATCATTAATTATCTTATTAGCAATGAAAAATAATTTTCATCGCTAATTATTTTTCATGAAAAAAATTTGAATGGATATTATTTTACTATTTATATATATATTTAAAAAATAATCCATTATATGACCTAGGATCCGTACACAATGCAGGGGCTCAAAATTAGTTAATAAATATATTGAATCTCAATCAAGTTTCCTTCAATCTCCATTTTTGAAACTTTTTAAAATAAACGGTAATGATAAATAATATTTATTGTAGTTGGGCATATGCACAAAGGGTATTATTTATGTAATTTGAAAAAGATATGTGATTTCATGGAGTATAATTTTCTCTCTTCCTCAAGCAAGAATAAACTAAGAAAGATATTAATTTATTTTTATATTAAATCTAAGTTTCAAACTTTTTTTCACTAAGTTATGCAACACATATCCATCCTATACAGTCATATTCTATTAGTTTCATTTTTTTATTATTGAAACTTATTTTATTTAATACTATAAAAAGTATACTTTAGTCACATCAACTATAGTTTGAGTTAAGAGTATTTGATTATTTTAGTAGAACTCATTTCAGTTCTTATCAGTCCAAGTTATTCTAAGTATTTTTGAATCTGGATCCTTAGGTTGGGAACTGACTTTGGTCCTTTGAGCTAATCAAATGCTCAAAATTATTTTTCATACATTCTAATTAAATTTAGAATAATTTATGTGTAACTAAATATTTTAATAAATATTAATTTATTATAAAAAATATAATAAATATTATTATTTTGTATGATATTAATTATGCTCTATTTTTTTTCTTTATTAGAGTAACTTAGATAGAGATACCATAATTAATATGATTTATCATAAAATATATCTTGTTATTTGGATATGATCAATCAATATTATAAATTTTGAACTTGATGAACATTACACCTATTTTGCATGACTTAATTACATTATCATGCAAATGATTTATATAATTACTAAAAAATTTAGAAGAGCTTTTATTTAAAAAAATTTAGGAGGATTAGTTTGGTATACATTCAAGAATCTTTGGATAATTTTTTTGTGGATCATATTTTAATATATAAAAATTCAGTATGATTCCCTTTCTATGTTCTTGGGCAGATACAAAATTTTTGTACTTTATGACCTCTGATCAGTTCATAAAATCAATAACCTATACAAAATTGAACAATGAGACAGATTCAAAGAAACTTAACGATGAAAAGTATTATCATAAATAATTTTTATATTTTTTAATTTTTTTTAAAAAATATTGATGATGAAAATATTTTCATCTCAAATAATTGATTATTTAGGATGAAATTTTTTTTATCGCTAATAATCTATAATTTTTGAATTTTTAAAATTTTTTATTTTTCAATATATTAGTGATAAAAATTTTTATCGTAAATACATGAGTATTTATGATGAAAAGATAATGTTTATCATAAATACCTAATTATTTATGATATAATATTTTTATCGTAACTAATCTATAATTTTTAAATTTTTAAAATTTTTTATTTTCTTAAATATTAGTGATAAAAATTTTTCATCGTAAATAGTGAGTATTTACGATGAAAAATAGATATTCATCACAAACATATAATTATTTATGATGTAAAATTTTTATCACTAATAATCTATAATTTTTAAATTTTTTATTTTTTTTATGTATTAGCGACTAAAAATTTTCATTGTAAATCACTATATATTTGTAATGAAAATCTACTTTCCATCATAAATACTTAATTATTTATGATGTAATATTTTTATCATAAATAATTTATAATTTTTAAATTTTTAAATTTTTTAATATTTTTTAAAATATTAGTGATAAAATTTTTTTATCATAAATAAGATCTATTTATGATGAAAATTTTTTTTCATCACCAATATTCTAGTATTTATGATGTAATATTTTTATTATAAATAATCCATAAGTTTTAAATTTTTTAAATTTTTTATTTTTTCAAATATTAGTGATGAAAAGGTTTCATCATGAATAAGAAGGTATTTACGATGGATAATTAGTTTTCATCGGCAATACTCTATTATTTTCAATGAAAAGTTTTCATCACAAATAATCTTTAATTTTTAAATTTTTAAAAATTTTTATTTTTCTTTAAATATTAGTGATAAAAATTTTTGATCATAAATAATATATATTTATGATAAAAAATTAGTTTTTATCACAAACACTTATATTATTTATGATGAAACTATTTTTATCATTAATATTTAAAAATTTAAAATTAAAATAAATATTTTATTATTTATAATGAAAATAATCATCGTAAATAATATGTATTTATGATGAAATTTTATTTTCATCATAAATAAGGAGTAATTTATGATAAATTTTTTTTATCATAAATATTTTATTATTAGCGATGAATATAATTTTTGATCATAAATAGTCTTATTTGCGATGAAAAGTGATTCCATCGTAAATAAATTCATCATAAAAATTTTCTTTTTTTGTAGTATTCAGAGACTTTATCAGTCATCGAGGACCGTCAAGGCGATAGATGGAATTATGAGATAAAAATTTTTGAAGATAATATCATTAGTCATCCAGCTGACTCTATAGTTTGGAAAAAATTTTACAAAGGATATCCTTATTTTGCTAGTGACCCACGTAACATTCGTCTTGACCTAGCGTTTGGTGGTTTCAATCCATTCGAGACCAATGAGCAATGCTTACAGTGTATGGCCGATTATGCTAATGCTGTATAATATTGCATCATGAAAATACATAATTTTCATTGCTTATTTTTAGACCTACAGGTTTTGGTACTGAGATATATGTTTATCTGCGATCCTTAATCGATGAATTGAGAGAACTTTGGGAGATTGGTATTGTAACATATGATTCAGTCAGTAAAAAAAATTTTCGATTGCATGCGATGATATTATGGATAATTAATGATTTTTCGGTATATAGCAACCTATCTGGATGGCGCACAAAAAGATATTTGGCATGTTCAATTTACAACGGTGATAGTTACTCCGTTAGACTGAAGTATGGAAAGAAAATTACCTATATGTGTCATTACCAATTTTTTCCATCTAATCATTCTTAGAGAATCTATCAGAATCAATTTTTCAATAAAAAATCAGAGATGCGTGGGCCACATTGTGTGATGAGCGAAGATGACATATTGGCACAACTAGAGGCCATTGGTAGTGTCAAATTCAGCAAAATTTTTGAAAGTCGTAAGTGAAAGTGTAATGAATCAGAGTTGAATTGGATGAAGCGGAGCATATTTTTTGAATTACTTTATTGGCAACATCTCGTACATCATCATAACTTGGATGTCATGCACATTGAGAAGAATATTATGATAATGTTATTCGGACACTTCTTAACATCAAGAAAAAAATAAAGAATAATTTAAATTCTCGACTAGATCTGGAAAGAATGAGATTACAGCATGAGTTGCACTTGGTGCCCCATTTTGGTACACTTGGTGGTTCACCTTTCAAAGGAGGCTTTGCTTGCCGAACGAGTCCAGTACCGATGGATGTATCATGTTGAATGATAATAATATTACAAAAAAACTGATTTTTTTACTTAATTTACAACCATTACAATTCTAATTACATGTTTTATATTTATTTTTATCATTTTTGTATGTGCAGATACTTATATAAGTTGAAACAAGATGTGCGAAATAAGGCATGTCCAGAAGGATCAATTACCAAAGCATATATTTTCGCAGAGTGTCTTACATTTTGTTTGATGTACCTCGATGATGTAGAAACATGATTCAATCATGAAGACCGCAATGCAGATAGGAAGTGAGCCGACATTGAATCTACATTATCTATTTTCAAGGTTAATGTTCATTCCATTGATGGAAAAAAGTACAAACATATGGATATAGAAGAGTATGACTTGACGTATTTTTATGTACTAAATAATTGCGAAGAAATCTATCATTTTATGGAGTAAATACTTTTACATAATCAACATTATATATTTTTCATGAGGTAAAATAAATAATAAGTATGTATTTATTATAGAGAGCATAGAGACATATTATTGCGATAAAATAATAGAGATATCGAGGGACGATATCGAAAGAAGTTCGCAATTTGGTTCAGATAACGTGTAAGTACTATAGTAGTTTTATTCAACTTTTTATTATATGTAATCTATGCAGATGATTTATCATAACTTGTATGCATGTTGTTGTAGATGATGTTAATGTATCATAATAAGCAAGATGGTGCAATCGAGAAACTATATGATTTGGCATGCCACCTCAATCTTAGGGTTTCATGTTATAGCTCATGTATTGTTGGTGGCATGAGATTTCATTCAAGGGATCTTGATATGCAGAGGTGTACTCAAAATTGTGAAATTTTGATATTGAAAATCGATGGAGATAATGAGATTAAATATTATGGTATCCTAATGGATATTATACAATTAAAATATAGGTTAAAATGATTTGTATACATGTTTAAATGTCAATGGTGGGATATCAGCAATAATAGAACTGGTATTCACAAAGATGCATACTTCACAAGTGTCAACTTTGTGAGAACATGGCACCAATCCGATCCTTTCATACTCGTTAGTTAGGCAAAGCAGGTAATATATCTAAAAGATACGAAATACAAAGGCGAATAGCATGTTGTACAAAGGATTGCACCAAGAGGTGTTTATGACGTAAATGTTCATTCTGAGATAGAAGTAGATGAGGATTTCTTTTAGGAGGAACAGAATACAACTGACTTGAGACGGTACAGTGCCGATATTAGACGTATATCTCCTCTAATTAAAGATGACATGCAACCTGATAATATTGATGTTAGTGAATTAAATCTGAACATCTCGGAGGATAATGATGACAATGATGAGAACTTCATAAATAATGATGAGAAAGATTATACATTGGTGGATTATGATGATGAAGATGTTGATAATCTTGCTGGTGAAGATACAGATATTGAATAATAATATGTAATTTTTCAAAAAAAACTCATATATCTTATATTTCATATCATTGAGTATCAATGTAATTTTTATCCATATTATACTATCTCTAGTGTATTATTTGATACAGGCATGGCGCTAGGAGCATGACCGCATAGGGTGGACCCACATGAAGATGAGGCAGCCACATCATCTCCTGCAACAACAGATTGATTTTGTATATTATTATTTTTTATATTTAATTTATTTTAATTTTTTTTTCTTGTAGAAATAACTGATTTTAAGCTATGCCACTAGGAGGAACATCTCACAGGAGAGGGCCACATGGAGATATCGATGCATCTCTATCTTAGCAACATTCGAATCATCCAGAGGCAGGCACATCATCTCCTGCCTTGACAGGTTGATTTTACATATTATAGTTTCTTATATTTAATTTATTTTAATTTTTAATCATATATAAATATTGATTTTATACTATGCGACTAGAAGAACCATCTGAGAGGAGGGACCCACATGGAGATGTCGGTACCTCATCTCCACAACTGTCTACTGAGGCAGGCACATCATCTCCTGCTATGATAGATTGATTTTATATATTCTAATTTTTTTTATATTTAATTTATATTAAATTTTTATCATATATAAATAATTGATTTTAAGCTTTTATTTTGCTGTAGCTGATACTGTCATTAGACGGACTTGTGGAGCCGCAAGAAATGAGAAGCTTGAGGAGTGGAGGAGGGCACAATTCGAAAAGAGGATGAGGGTTGTCATCCCATTGAGATATGTCATGCCAGTTCAGCGCCACGTCAGAGACCCGTACGTATGCGAGGTTGACATCATTGTCTGAGCATACACTCCTCTAACGATATTTGACTGGCAGAGGGTTTCGAAGCCGTAGAAGCAGATCATCATTGACCATTTATTGATAACTAAATATAAATTATATTATATTTTTTTAATACAAATCTTTCTATTTATTTTATATTTAATTTGATATATACTTAACTTTTATTTTTTTAAATCTTATATGCTAAATATTATTTCTGCAGTACAACTTTGATATCGAGGAGATTGATACCCCGCACGTGTAGGAGGCTATTCTTAGGCATATAAACAAATTGCTTAAGGGATTCAGATATGAGCTCCATAGCCATTGAAAGGAGGTCTTCGATGCACGTGGGCTGGGGGGGCACGTGAGACACCCCACAGGAATATTTCATGCCTTGATTGGGATCTCCTCTGCAATAAGTACGAGGATCCTATATACCAGATATAACTATTATATATAATAAAAATATGAATTATTGAATTGATATAGTATAATATGTTCATTAATATCTTGAATGCATTTGCTTATTCGGCTTTTTGCGATACGAATGCACAGAATTGGTCGAGGCTCATGGTGATGCATTGTGGCAGATCGAAGTCATTTGCTGTATCAGTATGAGCTGGTAAGTGCATATACATATATCTCTAATAATTTTTTAGAATATGTGTGTGTGTCTGTATATTTATATTCATCAATTTTAGAGGAACATCGAGACAGGACAGCTGTCTAGGTGGATTGATGTCTACCAAAAGATCCATTGCCGAACGGTAGGGAAGTGGCTTCCTGGGATCAGGGAGAGGCATGTAAGTATTAATTAATTAAGTTCTATATTTCAATTTCATTATGAAGTTGAGACTTTTGATTACATTTTTTTTTTTTTTTAATTAGGATTGGATGATGGAGATACAATCCCAGCCCATCACTGAGGGCTCCACCCCACCCATAGATGACGATATGTATGATGAAGTGCTTGGTAGGAGACTCAGTTATATTACGGGATCGAAATATGCGGTTGCGGCTTCCAACTCCTCTAGAGTATCACATGTTTTTTGTGATTCTCGTCCGCAGAGAGGAGACATGAGGAGGAGATTCATCGAGCGGAGGACCACCATAGATCTCAGGAGAACATAGTGGTCCTACAACGTGACAATGTTGAGCTTAGGTCCCAGCTTACAGTATTTGGGGCAAAGCTTGATGAGTTAGTTCGCCACATGCCTCCTAGCATGCCTCCCCCACTGGCTCCCGATGTCCCTGTTGATGCCTATGATGATGACTCCATCGATGATGACGATGGATGTCTTTCTGTGATCGGTATTGTTTTATATTATTTTTAATTTATATGTTTTCTTTATTTAGTAAATAATTAGTTTGCTAACTTAATTTCTTAATCCATTGTAGGTTTGTGATACGGCTTGGCATATGCAGTTTTATTTTATATGGATATATATATTTTAAGTATAGATAAATTAACTATTTTCGATAATAATTTTACGTCGCTAAAACATCTTTTTGCCGATACTTATTTTAAGCGTAGGTAAATAATCAACGATGCTAAAAAAAGCATCGATAAAAATTAAAATTTGCTGATAGAAAGATCTTTATGTCGGCAAAAGGAATCAACGACCTCCCTTTTGCCGATGTATTTTATGTCGGTAGTCATATTTAGTTATATTTTTTTAATATTTAATTATACTTTTGTTCGTCGCTGATTGTCTTATTTTTTATAGTGAATTGAGATCGGTTAAGATGCCGAAGATTGTATGCAGCCCACAAATTTTTTTTTTTTTTTAGATAAGATGATATATTTATACAATCTTGATATAAACGCAATCAAAAATATCAGAACACATAAAATATCACGAAAGTCATATGGCATGGAGATCATATCAATCCAAATCACATCTTAAGAGTGCTCCGTCGCGAAGAAAGCGATCCAATCAATTTGCCGTGGTGTTAGCCTTTTTGTAGATATATCTGGTATATATGACAGGGGCCTCTCGCAACAACGCAATAACATCTCTTAGGAGCGATTGTGCAACATCGTCCCCGTCCCCACAGAGCCCTTCGTTTTCAAAATGAAGAGTGGGCGGCAATCCAGACATGCAACAATCGTGTCAGGTGCAAAAGGCGCATCGCAGAGGATCCCGCCCCCTTTTTTATGCCGGATGATCGGTAGAGTTTTACTCTATAAGCTTTTGACCCTCGATGGTCGGTAGAGATTTACTCACTATAGCTCATGGCGAAACCCGACCACCTCCCGTACGTGTCCCTACGCCCCACATCTCTGTTAGCTGACATGGCAAGGTCTGTGGCACGCTTTTATTGCATGGATTCAGTGGACGACAAGCTGCAATCCACCAAATCCGCACCCACAGGGCACGAGGCTATATAAGCACTTGATCACTGATCTCCTTCTCTCAAAGCCCAGAGTCGCACAGAGAGAGACCTCTGACCTCCACCCCTTCTCTCTCCAAAGCAACCATCGTTGCTTCTCCTCCCCCTCCAATTCACTGCCCAACTCTACCACCAACCACCCCTTGTCTCAAAAGAAAAGAAGTCAAAGATATAATTTACCACAAGCAAACATATAGACTAACGAGTGCAACAAAGTTATTATGCTTGCTCTAGACTTTTACTCCCAATTTGCCGCGTCTTCTACGGTTATAAACCTTTTCGTTTATAGCTTTTGGTAAGAAAAAGTTAGGTTGCACTGCGCCGATATAGATACACCCAGCTTCAACCATATTGACAAAATCGCGTCGTTTAAAGAGAAGTGGCTTCCATGGCCTATGAGGATGATATCGAGATAGGCTGAAAGATCGATAGATATATAGCTCCGGTGGACTTGCTGTTCTTCTCTTGTTATTATCTCTCATGATGTTGCTGGAAATTCTGAACCAGGTTTGCTTTCCGAGAATTCCTCCAGCAGACTGCCGGCCTGTCGGTGGGCCGATACTTCCGATAAGCTCCTTCCCGGTGCGTGTTCGGAAAGGGAAGGTGGTGGTGGTGATGGGCGCGACCGGCACCGGCAAGTCGAGGCTGGCGATCGACCTCGCGGTCCGCTTCAACGGGGAGGTGGTGAATTCCGACAAAATGCAGCTGTACGACGGCGTCGACGTCGTCACCAACAAGGTCACCGACGAGGAGACTCGCGGCATCCCTCACCACCTCCTCGGCGGGATCCTGCCGGATGCCGACTTCACCGCGTCGGACTTCCGCCGTGTGGCCGGCCGTGCCATCAGCTCCATCGCGCAGCGCGGGCGGCTGCCCGTCGTCGCCGGGGGCTCGAATTCCTACATCGAGGAATTGATCGAGGGGGGCGGGAGGGAGTGCGGGCGGTCGAGGTACGAGTGCTGCTTCCTGTGGGTGGACGTGCAGCCCAAGGAGTTGCACCGGTTCGTGGGGGAGCGGGTGGACCGGATGGTGGAGAGGGGGCTGGTGGAGGAGGTGCGAAGGGTGTTCGACCCGGAGGCGGACTACGGTAGGGGGATTCGGAAGGCGATCGGCGTGCCGGAGATGGACGGGTACCTGCGGGCCGAGAAGGAGGGTGTCGGCGAGTGGACGAAGGCGAGGCTGCTGGAGTTGGCGATCGACGAGATCAAGGCCAACACCCGCAAGCTGACCTGCCGCCAGCTGCAGAAGATTCATAGGCTACGGGCGCTGCCCGGGTGGGACGTGCACCGCGTGGACGCCACCGAGGTGTTCCGGAGGGGAGGGGAGGAGGCGGACCAGAGCTGGGACGAGCTCGTGAGCAGGCCCAGCATCGAGATCGTCGGACAATTTTTGAGCCAAGAGGAGAAGGTAGAGGAGAGAGAGGATGGACGGGAAGAAGTGTACTTTGTCGCCGGTAGCTGCGGCAAGGAGGGGAAGAGAGTGTTGAGCAATGAAACAGTGGTGAGAACGGGCGGCGCCGCCGCCCCAAGTTGGCCTCAGCGGTGGCAGTGGGGGCCACCGTGTGAGAGATGAAGAGGTGGGGCCCGCGGCACGTGTAGGAAAGTCGGGGCATGAGTGGGTGGTGGGACCTGAGGTGGGTGCCGCGCGGGCACAAGTGGGTGTGTGGGGAGCAGGTGGGTTGCTTTCAGAGCCGTTAATGGTTCCCTGCCCATACGAATTAATATATTTATATATAACATATATATAGAGAGAGAGAGAGAGAGAGAGAGAGCTGTTGAGGTCGTACGGGGATGGTGTCCGTCCGCATCGGCCCAATTGCAGGGTCGCACGCGCGGGTATCCGTACGTTGTGCGGCCGCACCGAGTTGCGTGGTGGTCCCGGCAGAGCATGGCTTTTGCTTCCGTTCCCTCATCATGCGTAACTAATAAATTAGGACGGCTTTCTCCTATTAGCTTTTTTGTTTTCCCCTCAAACTTTCTTCTTATTTGATGGGCATGTTTTTTTTTTTTTTTTTTTTTTTTTGTCAAGATATCAGTTTGTATCAACAAAAAGCAGCTATATTTACCAAAAAATAAAAAATAAAAAGCAGCTATTGGCATTATAATATCTATATGATAAGTATATTAGTTTGTGTCAACAAAAAGCAGCTATTAGCATTATAATAGGTATACGATCAGCATATGCTTGTGGTACATATTTGAAAGCAGTTATATGTATGGCTCCAAGGTGATTCTTCTGTCGTGGTTAATCAGAATTTGAGTGCCCCACTCATGCTTGAGAAATATATGGGACCCAACGAACTCTTCTGGAACATTTATCTGCACTACTCCATGCCAAGAAGCCAACCACACGGCTAACATGCTTGCTGATGTTGTTAGTCTAGTTTATCATTTTAAAAAAGGGATGATATTGTTAGTCCAGTTATTTTGTATTTAGACTTCTCCTCCATTCCTTAAGTCTGTCATCTTGCAAATCGTAGATCATATCTTAGGATATCTATTTTGAGCAGATGTGATGTGAGGTAACTAAAATTGTTGCTCCGTGAATTTCATAACATGCATTAAGAATTAAGATCATACTCAGATTGATGTGTGCATCTAGCACTTGCTGCATATTAAGATTAGTTTTCTTTACTAGTCGGTATAAATTAATATATCAACAAGTCAGCTAAAACTTTTCAAAATGTTAGGCCAATGTCTTGACGGACATCTTATTTATGTGGAGCACAATTGGTGAAATTACTTGAAATATCATAAGGTGTGGTCAAAAACTTCTCTTAAATATCACGAGGTGTGGTATGGAGTAATGTGGGGAAGAGGATACCATTTTATCATCTTCATTTTATGTGTTCGGACACGTATCTTACCTACAAAAGAATGATTGATCTTTTCTTGCGACACCAATCATTAGATTATAGTTCGTGCAGGCCTCAAAGCATTTCAAGTTCTTTCATTTATCTATTTACACAAATCTTATAGTAGTTATTATGTAGTTTAATGGTGCATATCTTGAAAAATCGTGGATCATTTTTCCATGCCAAAGACGCAATATGAACCGTCGTTTTACATGTCAAAACCGAGGAAGTTTTGACTGCGAAAGACGCCAAAAGGAGACTTTGGACCAAGCATGGCATGTCAACATCTGGAACTGGTATCTATTTTTTTTTTCTTTATTTTATTTTATTTTATTTGAGCATAACGGCACGCCAAGTGGACGAACCTTTTTTTAGTGCACTAGAAATAGAAGTATTGAGGCCCTACAGGTCCTAGCACTTACTTTATCCTTTTGTGCTGAGGGGGCCACGCATGAAGTGGGGAGAGCAAAGCAAAGCAGGTACCAAGCGGACACATATGATGGTCTCGCATTATCTCCTCTCTCTTTTTTTGGTTGATACCGTTCTCATGAGGACCTTGGTTTTGGCGAGGTAGGATGGGTCCAAACAAGACTTCCATGAGAAAGACCTTTCAGTGAAAGGAGTCATTAGCCTGTTGAAGAATACTGACAGCAGAAGAGCCAGCGAAGGATACCTTTCAATCCATGTCCTACCAATATCTTTTGTTAATTAAAGCTCAGTGCAAGCATGCTTAACAGAGCTGCTCACATATTTTGGTTTTTATTTTAATGGTTTCGTGGACTTCGACTCAAGACTGTAGGTTGGTTATATATTTATATATCAAGTGGTCATTGTGCAATGCATAGGGCATGGCTCTTCTGGTAGGGAGTGATGACCACAAAACACACACACAAAAAAAAAGTCTCCGTGGATGTAAGACAAGATTTTAAATCCCAATATCAAAGTAAGGATGATGTTGTCCAAAGCAAGAACAGAGCGAAAAAAAGTAATTATGATTTGAAAAGATATTAACAATTTTTAAGAGGTTTTAGGAAGTTAAGAAATTAATATTGGAGGGAGATATAAATTAGGAAGTAAAAGATTAGTTATAGGAAGGATGATCAATAATGCTACATGAGAAACACAGCCAAGAAAGCGCATTAAAACAACTACATTGGCTTTTGAGTGATTTACATAAAGAAAAAGGTTGTGTATTTGGATAACAAGCAAATACAAAATATTTATTATTCTATAGGTTAGTAATAGAGTTTTTCAATTTAGTTCATGTCATATATTATTTTACACACTAAAGTCGTTCATGGCTTACACGATTTAGTGTTTTGCAAGTGCGTTGCATAAATGGAATCATGCTTTGCTAGGTCTATTGGGGACCAAGCATAACCTGTTAAGGAAACCTACACCCTTCCCGGAAAGCAAAACGTAGGCTTTAGGTTAGGTTTTGAGGGCAAACTATGACATTGTTAGCGATCTTAGAGACGATGTAACACCTTACTTTAAATTAGTCTAGAACATGCAATTGAATAAAAATTCATAATTATTATTAGGTCAGACAAAATTTCGCTAAGGTTTTTTATTTGTGTAGAGGAAAATCTCCAAAGGTTTCAAACATATTAATTTTTCTCGGATTTCATATGAAAATTTTCTCTTAGACACCCATCGTAACTTTGTATATGTATCAAGTGAAAGCAGCTAATCCTCAAACAACTGTTTATTGTATATATATCACATAATCTCCAATATGGTACCATAGTTTTATTATTCTCATGCATATTTGGAATGATGAAAATATCGGTCTTGTATCATTGTAATCATTTTGGGCTGAAAAACTTTCATCTCCTATTTGAACATGATGGTTTACGTCCTTTTTTAAATTCAAGTCCCCACAAAACTTCACTAAACTTCAAAGATAAACTAAACCGGTCATATTTATCACAATAAATACTAACTTAATGCAAAGATTACAGTTTTGCTGTATACTGTATTATTATCGACTCATTTGATTAGCGGAAAAAAATTTTTCTGACTGAAATATTTTTTCTAAAAGATTGTTACTTCAGCATAGGATGTTAAAAATGATTTTTGTATATTTCTTTGATAAAGAAGAAAGCTGCTTTTAGGCTGTGGTGTGGCGCCGGTCAAAAGCATCAAGAGATGTAAAGGCAAGCATCCCACCTCATCAGATCTCATTGGCTCTTCTCAATATCAATCATGATGCACATTATTTTATTATCACTGGAAGAGCATTGCACTCATCACGTCCAAATAGAATACAAACAAATAGGTCTATTCCATTACATCAATAATGTTTAGTCCTATCCTCGGATGTACCATCATTAATATCTTTTTCAATCATGAACAGAAGGCAATAATGGCCGCAAGTTTCATCTTATATAAAACCTATTGTCATGTCATATCACACGTTATCGAGTGCCCTTGTCCACTATCTTCTCTAAGTTGCATCTAGAGAGAACTGACAGTAACCACAGACTTCTGAATTTTTAAGTCATTAGGCGCGAAGAATTTATTCAATGGCCCATCTATTTTATCCAGCCATTGGGATGGGAAGACCATGATGCCTTTCATATGGAAATTGACCCTTGTTCCTTGTCCTTTTTTCGAAATAATATAATAGAAAAAAAAGGGCTTAGATTCACCTTTTTTTTTTTTTTTTTGGGTACAGGCTCAGATTCACCATTTAATCTAGCTTTGGAACATTATTTTACCTCAATGTGAATCTTGTGAATAAACTCTGAAGATGGTTTAGGTTTAGGGTCAGCTCCAAAACATGGTAGAGGTAGTAGTGTGAAGAGCCAAACTAACTCTTCTTGAGTGGCTTGCCATAAAGCCGAAGGGCCATTCCGTTTCTTTATAAAAGAAATGTAAAGAATACACCAGCTGCAAAAATCTCAAATAGAATGATACCCATTCAGATCTTGGGCTAAATCTGGTCCCCTTGCTATGATTCCATGGATAGCTTGCATGCATATTATGGAATCGAATTCTCCTTGTCCACCATAAAATAGGTTGGATGTTGAAGGGGAGAGCGATGAAAACTGGCAGAATCTATCTACTAAAAGGCCTAGAATCAAGTATCCATACAGATATCATACTTAAATTAGAAAAAGAGTACCGTAAGCAGGTTTGTGCGGTTTAAATCATTCGAAGAAAATGCTCTCACTGTATTGGATGCTTGTTGCCTGTCAATGTTCATGGTCAAATAATCTTTAGAGACAAATTGCATCTTCCAGCTGATTTTCTAATAGTTAGTGATTTTGCACCCTTTTGAACAAAATAATCATACAATATCATCCCCACTTGTGTATCCCATGGAATAATCACTTTGTTAGAATTGTGAATGGAAAAGATTATATTGCATATCTCATACTCAACCTCATAAATACAGCTCTATATATATACTGAAGTAGAAAGGCTACTATGGTAGCTTTAATGAGAAGATTTAGAAGCCTGAAAACAGAGTTGACTTTGGTTTGTGCAGTAGATTGCTGGATGCAACTGACTAATCGGTTGCTGAAGTTTTCTGGCTCTTATTAGAAAGAAAAGGCTGTTCTGCCTTGCTTCAGACATGATTCAAAACCTTGAGATAATAGAGCAACATGAGATCAACCTTATAAGAACATAATGATAAAAAGGCCAAACAAGGATTTGCACTTCTGCATATAGATGAGAAAATCAAAAAATGCTACCATGATGACTGGTTCTGGGAAGAAGTTCTTCGAGGAAGAAGAGATCGATGTATTTCATTCCAAAGTATTATGCTACAAATAGACATTGAAATGTACTTCATTCCGAAGTATTATGATTTAAATAGACATTGGAACGTAGTATTTTGTTTATATTGGTAGCATACCCGATAATCTATCCAAAAAAAAAAAAAGCATGTCCAATAAATCTTTGGATTGAAATATTCTACTTGAAGAAGATTTAGTAAATGGTCGGTTTGATGGTCCATGGATCAACAGACGCTAGCAGCTAGAAAATAGTGATGAGAACATGAGAAAGATACATCAGAAATATCATGTTGATATTGGTGCTGCATTCTTCAAAGATCTATCCACAAAACATTGGTTTCTAAGAACATGGTTAAGTATGTGAATTCAAATATTACATTAATATATGACTGCCTTCTAAAATACAAATACAATAATTGTCTAATAATTAATGATGCAGGAGCTCCAAACATCCATTTCGCACACATAAACACATACTCAAGACCTAATATTTTTATAGGTATTTAATTAGCTATCCCTTGATTGATGCCACTTTAACAAAAACTCAATGTTGACCAAAATTCGATCCCTACTTACCGTAACCAAATAGTTTTGATGCGAGATGGCTTGAAAAAATACCTAAAATATCCTTTCACATTACGAAATATTTCTGATTCCATTCTTTTACCAAACATTCCTCTGTTTTTTGGAAGAAACGACAAAAGCCCATTCTTTGAGGGATTTTCTATCCAACTTCATCTTTCCAAATTTGTCAAAACTCAAGTGTGAATATTCTGATGTGGACATTCACTTTTTGAGAGATTTTCTGTTCATTTTGGCCTCTCTAATTTCTATTGTATTCAGATCAAAATATTCTGATGCAAACATTAGGTTTTAAGGAATTTCATTCAGATTTTTCAAAGATTTTGTTCTTTATTATAGTCGAAGTGATTTAAAGGAGCTCATCTATCATTTTAGATGACCTCATCTAGCTTTCTAATAGTCATGGATTCTAAAAACATCGAAAATTCAATTTTTATGACTGTATGCTCTTATGGTATGGAGGGCCATATTATTTCAATTTCACAAGACTCAACTCTCGATTACATTGTCAATGAAATAGTGGAGAGATGGAAGCATCTATCCTCTGCAATGATAGAAATCAAATTCTATATTCCTAACAATTCAAGAATATTTATTAAGCTCATCGTGGATAAAGATATTAGGAATATGTATGAAATATATTTGAAGTTAAAAATTGTGATAATTAAGATGGTTGTATCTCATTGTGTATCCTCAACTGAATCTCCTAAAGCGGTAATCAATATGAGATAATACAGAATTTAATTACAAATTATATATCTTTTTTTATTTTTAATTAGTTATTTTGTGCATTTATATGTAACTGCAGCATGAATATAGTACTTATGATATATGTAATAGTTCAAAATTGATTGGTAATATAATAAAAGAATAATCCTTTTATATTGTAGGATTAGTGATCCAATCCATGATGCTGAACATACAAATTGTTATAAAAATAGTTAAATAGTTGATTCATCTCGCTTTTCATCATTTGCTAGCTTAAGTAATTTCATTCGAGTTGTCAAAGAAATAAAAGCTACAATTGAAGATGAACCAAGTCAAAAAAATATATTGGATACTTGGAAGAGCTGCATAGAGGGTGTAGATCAAGAGTTCGATGATGTTAAAATTTTTTGTGCTACAATTCGTATGTTCTATATTGCAACTTACAGAGATTTTGTATTTGTTAAGAATGATCGTGTGTGCGTGATTGTGGAGTGTGCATATAATGGATGTGGATGGTGCATTCATGCTTCTTGCCTTAAGAATCAAGATAGGTTTGCAATTAAAATTATGAACAACGAACATACATGCAGAGTATGATTGCAAAATCGATATCATCCTAAGGCTTCAAAACACTGTGTTTCAAATATTATCAAAGAAAAACTCTAAGATATACCTTTATATAGGTTGGCTGATATTGTAAAAGATATTCGTCGTAAATTTAGTGTGGAATTACCATATTAACAAGCATGGCATGGAAAAGAGATTGCTATCAAGGAGATCTATGGTGAGAGGTCAATATCTTATGAAAGGATACGATAGTATTGTGATACCATTTTTCAGACCAACCCCAACAGCATAGCAATGTACGAAACCATTGAAGATCAATTTAGACGTCTATTCATTTCATTTAAAGCCTCAATCAATAGTTTCATAAAAGGTTGTAGACCTCTGATATTCATGGATGGAACATTTGTTAAGTATAAGGATGGAGGAGTTTTACTTAATGCTATAGATAAAGATGTGAATGATGATATGTTCTCCATTGCATATACTATTGTTGATATAGAAAATGATGACAATTGGGACTGATTTTATTGGATATTGAAAGAAGCCTTAAAGTCTTGCATTGACTATCATGAGCATCATTTTACCAGTATGACTGATAGACATCAAGGACTTATAAAAGCAATGTCGAAACACTTTACTGGTAGTTACCACTTATATTGTATCTGCCATATCAAAGATAATTACAAAAATTAGGTATGCATCATATTCTTCTAAATTTTTAAGTTAGATCTTCAAAATATCTGGGTTTGTTAAGTCATTGTTATCTTTTTATTGCTGTACATGCAGGTGCTTGTCCATTATCGTGCAACTGAAAGGAAGAGATTGCTTGATTTATTAAATACTACTGCATATACTCCAAATCTAAACAATTTCCAAAAATTAATCAGTAAACTTATAGCAGCAGCTCCAAGCACAAGTAACTTTATGATATATGCAGGGCCAGAGCATTAGGCAAATATAGTCTTTCCAGATCTATATTAGGATATCATGACATCTAATATAGCAGAATATTTCAACAGTTAGATTCTGGAGGCTCAGCATCTTCTCATTCCTCAGATGGTTGATCATATAAGACTCCAGATAATGGAGTTGATGCACGATCGAATGATTCGAGGTTACAATATGGAAACCCATCTTTGTCCTAATCCAGAAAAGGTATTGCAGAAAAATACAGAAGAAGATCGAAGGTTATCCGTCTTTACATCGAGCATCATGATTTATGATGTACAGGACATAAAGTACTCATGTAAGATTGACCTATAGGAATGCACTTGTTCTTGTAGCGAATGATGAATCTTTCGGATGCCATGTAAGCATGCATGTGCATGCATTGAGAAAGCTGATAGATCTTTGTAGCACTTCACTGATAACTATTTCGAAGCTGACATGTATAGAGCAGCATATGCACAATGTATCAATCTAATTCTTGATATTGAGTTTAGTCAAAGTACATGAGATGAGATACATATTTTATCTTTTATTACGAAGACTCATCTTGATAGGCTTAGAAAGAAGAGAAAAGCTTCACAGATAGATTCATCAAGTAATATAGCATGTGGGTTATGCAGAAAAGAAGGACACAATAGAAGGACTTGTAATGAGGCTATTGAATAACATATAGGATTGAATTTTGTTTCTAAAGAATAGAATGGTTGAATATTGTAAAAGTATTATTTATTATGAACCTGTAAAACCAAACAATATGTATCTTTTTTTAATTATCAATTGCTTTTGACATGAACTTATATGCTTTTTTTTTTTCATTTACTTTCATAGTAAAATTTGTATTTTATCTTACTAAATTTATTGCCATTATACAATGTAATTTGTGGACTTTATTAAAATTGCACACAATTATATGGCATACAGTTAAATGAATATGACATACAGTTAACTAAATATGGTACACAATTAAACTAACATGATATACAGTTAAATAAACATCGTATATAATTAAATTAATATTGTACATAATTATATATAAATATTGCATAGAGTTAAATTAACATCATACATAGTTAAGCTAATCTGGTACATTGTTAATTAAATACTGTACACAGTTAAATGAACTCTTCGCATAGTTAGATAAATTTTATACACAATTAATTGGACACTGCACATAGTTAATTGAATCCTACATACAGTTAATTGAACACTGCATATAGTTAATTGAATTTTGCACACAGTTAAATTAAAATCATACGCAGTTAATTCAACACTGTTAATTTATATGGTATATTGTTAATTCAACAAATATCTGTGTTGCTCATTCAAATCCAACACTAGGAGGTACCAATGCCAAGATGTGTTCATGGGGATGAACAAATATCTATAGTGCTTGAGATCTGATAATCGAATATCAACCAATCATTTCTGTATACTTGACTGTGCTGAATCTATGATCTGATTGGTGACTTCAGGGATCACTAAGATGACTCTTGAAAGAAATTGAAGCACAACAGTCTACACCAAAAAAGAAAAGAAAAAGAAGAGTATGTTTACACATCTATTAGTTGAAAACAAAATGCATGCTTATAATAAATTTTATACATGTATCTCACAGTGCAAAAATAAAGTTGCATTCTCCACGGGCTCCCTATACTCTATGTAGAATAGCTCCATTATACAGAAGTACATATTAACAAGCTGTAGATAATGCAAATAAAAGCATTAAGATCAATAAAAAAAATATTGGAGCAAGAAAAACATGTGAGTAGTTAATTTTTATACATCACTCTATATTGGCCCATCATTAAGGAGCTGATCCAATGCATAACATGTGCAAAAAGGTTTAGAAGTATCTTGATTTTTCTAGATAGTCTCACTACATAAAATATGTAGGTATTAACAAAAGAATTCATTATGAACAATGAGACAGAGAAAAAATATAATTCTATTAACTTACTCAAAATGATCACTATCAATATAGAAATCAATTGATGCTTCAATAAATGATGGGAGTATACCTCTCCCCTTCTCATGATAGGTGCGCCTGCATGCCAATTATATTGGCTTATCCGGTAGCACCGATGACTCAACATCTATAACTATAGTAGAATCTTGAATATACTAAAAGTGATAAAATATATAAAAAAAATTAGTAAGTATTTTGAATATTTAACATATGTCATACCAGCACACGATACAAAGACAATTACCGACATGATTCATAATTAATACATCAAAAAATTCCTAAACCTCTCTAGGGGAAAGGATCTCCTTGATCCTTAACTGCTTGACTTAGCTCTATCAATACAATAGTGATAGACTCCAAAATTGAACACTAATGAGCATCTGCATCATTCTCGCTAATGGGTAAGGCTGTGCTTCCTTCACCTATGTTTTCCTTCTGGTGTTTCTTCCTTACATGTTTGTAGGTCTTAGGAAGGAATGATATGGTCTTTCCCTTCTCCATGGGCTTTCTCTCGCGAGCTTCCATTTTTACCTGCCTGCATAATGAGAACATATGTTTTGAGGCAGCACCTTCTTTCTCGCACTCCCCTTCAACCACGAAATTGATCTGAAAAAAAAAAAATGCAAGTACAAAGTTAATAAGCATTCATATTATAATAAAAAAATATATCTTTAACTACAAATTAATGAAAATTACCTCCATCGCTTCACTGCTACAAGATATAGCAGGATCCACGTCAGTCGGATGGGGTTCTTCAAGTACAAAAAAAATGCTCTATCCTCACCTAATAATAAAGATTAATTAGATCAGGAATAACATCATTTTCAAATTTTCATATTACAATTACAGCAAAGTACTCACCTGGATAGGATCTGCTTTCATGGCTACAATGTCTTCTGGTGGCATCAAGCCTTTATCGTGGAGCATCTTCTCGATGCACGAAAGCCTCCATCGAAGGCAAGAATTCGTGCATCCTTCGCTGCGACATCCTTGATGGATTGAGGGTCCTCTAAGTGAAAGCTGTGACTAATCAGGGACCTCTCAAATGCAATGATACGTGCCTCTAAATCATTAATTGGATGTCGTCTGGGTAGGCTAGATGACAGAACCTAAAAAAAAAAAAATCTTAAAGATTATATACCATAAGTAATGTGCAATGAGGAGCTATATATATTCCTACTTAGTAAAATTTTATGTATACCATTTAAATATAGCATGCCAAATAGTGTGCCAGCACATAATAGCTATGTGCCAAATAGAAATAAGTATATTCCATATGAAGACAATGATATACTTCAAAGAATTAAAAAGAATGTAGCAAAATCTCAATTGTCTACAAATGCATTATAAGTGTGTGCAAGGTGGAATTTACTGTGTGTCGGCACATAGCATATGTATGCCAAATAGAAAATAATCCATGAGTCATGTAACTAATATAAAGTATACAAAATAAAAAAAAAAAATCAAATTTTATACGTGCTTACCCCTGTATCGAAACTGCCCCCTGTGGCCTTTCTTATGACAGGAGGTACACCTCATCCTCCTTGGACTGTATCATCTGGATCACCTGTTATGAAACAAAAAAAAAATTCAAAAAAATAGTTATACTTCAATTGAAATGTGTATGATGTTAGATATAAAAGGTAATACCTCAAATTTTTTTAATTTTTTTATTGTTTCGATAATCATCGCCTCCACCTTGTGAGGGAATGGGGCATTGCTCCAACGCAAGAGACGGAGATAAACGAATGGTGGTTTGTGCTTTCCAAGTAGAACATTGACATGTTCAACAGCCCATGCCTATCATACCAAAATAATATTAGATTAATTATGTACCATAATAAATTAACTATGTACGAATATATATTAACTGTGTATTATAACAGATTAACTGTATACTAATATAGCTCAACTATGTACCATAATAGATTAATTATGTACCAATATAGATTAACTGTATACTATAATAGATTAACTGTGTATCAATATATATTAACTATGTACCATAATAAATTAACTGTGTATCAATATGGATTAACTGTCTACCCATATAGAATAACTATACATTATAATAGATTAACTGTGCATCATAATAAATTAAGTGTGTACCAATATAGATTAACTACATACCATAATAGATTAATTGTGTACCAATATAGATTAACTGTGTACTAATATATATTAATTGTATACCAATATATATTAACTGTATATCATAACAAATTAGCTGTATGCCATTCTATATTAATTATACCATGCTAGACTAATTATGTACCATATTAAAGTAACTGATACAATATTAAATTGACTATCAAATAATTGAATTGGAAGTAAACACAGACAAGCTTACCACCAGAGCCACCGTGCATCTATCCATATAGCCAGCAGATCCTCTTCCAATTATATTTCTTATGCGCACACTCTCTACTATACTAGAGATCTGCTATTGAAGAAAAAAAATTGCAAGACCCCAATTATATGATCCTAGATGATCCAAATTATCAAGATATGGATATAATACCTTTGGAACATGGTAGCATACAGTTGGAAAAAGAATAGTTATAAAAAAATAAAAAATTCGATACTTGGTAAAGTCCTCTACATCCTACAACCTGGACTTCCCAATAAGAGACATCAATTTATTTTTAACTAAATCTCTAGTGGTCTTTTTATAGTGACCATCAAAATATCAATGATGAGGTCCGATTGAACACATCCCTCTCTATACAATTCAACCTCATCACTCGTAGCCCTCAAACTAAAGATGAGGACAATGTCAGTCTCCACAAAAGGAATCATGTCCTACCCAGTCTAAAGCCCTCCTTCTCATCATTCCAGAAGAAAAGCAATGCATCCAACAATGACCTGCTTTGCTTGATATATGGAGGCTGGAGCAAATGGGCAAATGGAGTCGCAGCCACCATTATTTTCTACTCTTCGGACATAGACTCCATAAGTATGTCTATGATCTCGATATAATAACTGAAATAGCATCTTTCATTCACCATATTCATTGGGCTAATATAAAATTCTCTGGCCCTCCTTGAACTAGCCATCATAACACTGCATCACAAAGCAAATTCAAACAATATATATTAGGTTACATTATCATAAAAGCTAATTTTGACTAACAAAATCAGATTACATATGAACATGGTTGAAATTCAAATTGTGTATCATTAAAATAAGATTTATAAATTTTTAAAAGTTTCAAATTTTTAGGAAAAAGTACAAACAATTGGTGGGACTTGATTTCTTTTTCTCAGTAGCATTACTCTTTCTAATATTTTCTTCTGAAATAATTATTTGATAGTTTTGGTATAACCAACTGTATTTTCATTTGGTTACTTAAAACAGATAATGAGCATTCATGTAATTAAACCAACTAGTTATATTTACAGAACCAATTCATAAGTAACAAAACCCCTACTCTAAGTAAGAGAACCATTCATAACTAAGAGCATTCATACAGTCCCATGCATAAAGAAGGGAATCTCTGCTCCAATAATGCATTGACTGAGACCGCTAAAATCCACGGAGAGAGAAGAGAGGGGGAAAGAGAGAAGATAGAAGAGAGAAGAGAGGAAGAGAGAGAACATTACCGATGGATTTTGCCTCCACACATGTCCGCTATCTCAGTTATCATTTCCATTGAAGAGAAGCCATGGAATAGCACTGTGGCCCTTGCCACCAGTAGTGTGAGTAAAATCATGCAGTAATAGATCACCAGAGCAGAGGTACTTGTTGGAATAAAAGAAACTGAAGAGATAGAAATTTGGAGAGATAGGAGGATTCAATTCGAGGGCATTTTGGTCTTATTGAGGGACCTAAAGTTAAAATATCATTTGTAATGGATCGAGAGTTATAAGTTGGATCAACAAGGCTGAAAAATTAAACTTCGATCTACAAATAGGCTGGCCATTAATTTTCCATATTTTAAAATGGCCTAACAAATACTATTTAACCAATTTTGACTTGGACTAGAAGATGGGCCAGGTATATAAGCACTCAAAATGGGTTGGTCTAAAATAAGTAGTCGATTCTTTTGACATCAACACTTTCTACAGCATGGAACACGTCATTAAGTTTTGCTGTCGAGAGCCTCCGATCCTTGACTCGCTGTGGCTAGGCTCAGTCTTGTACCGAGGTGGATATCGATCGTCTACTGATGTAAAGATAGCTTTCATTAGAGGTGGAGTGCTCCTTTTTCAGGAAGACCTGCGAAAAAATCTAGTCCCTGGAGATTTTTGGTTCAAGGATTCTCCGATGCTTAAGTTAGTCGATACTTCAACAATCAAAAAAGTAGAGAGTAGAAAAAATAGTAAAACTTGGGCTCTGTTTTCATAGAGTGTGAATTATTTACCTGAAGTTTTCCTTCGCCCCCATTTATATAGAGGGGGAGTAGCTACCCATTACCATCAAGCTCGGTAATGAGTCTGAAAAATCTATACCTACTGGAGATAGTGAGGCACCTATTATGCATGTCAGGTACAGTTGGGAGTTACACGTTATCTGCGAGAATTACATGTGACGGTTAAGCCTATGTGTATGTAAATAGGAGAAACAGTCCCAAGATCTTTGAATAAACAATCAGTTTCGGTTATCCACCAAGCAACTAAGTCATCGTTGCTTTCCAAGGTTGGTCAGTCATATACCACTAATTGAGCCAGCTCTTCAATGTGGCATCATACTTGGCCTGGGCGAACCCACATCTCTGTGTCGAGGTTTTAAGTGGCTGCTGGTGATATCATGGGTGTTCATGGAAGCTTTAGAAAGATTCTAACTTGAGATTCACCCCCTGTGACTCATCCTTGGGGATCCGGATCTCATCATTAAAAGGGGAAAGAGGTCTCGATGACTTGGTCGGTACACAGTCAAAGTGGGATCTTGACTAAATCCAAAGTAGTCGATCCTTCTGGTAGGTCGATTCTATGGTCGGCCAGCATCCAAGCTCGAGATCGGCTGATATCTGAGATCATATTTCTCCTTAAGTCGTGGTTATTCTAGGGTTCTTTGACCTCTATGCTTTTCCTTCATCGAGCTAGTCAATGAAAATGGTAAATAATCTCCTCGTCCAGTGGTCAAGCTATACTGGTCGGGAAAAAGGCTTACTTCCCCAACAAGTTCTTTGAAAATAAATGCATTAGAAATTCCTTATCCTTCAATTCCCAACCACTATGTTTTTGATACTCTTTGAAAGATGAAATTCAGTTTCAAGAACTTCCAAGTTTTGCTTTCTAATAGAAATTTAAAATTTAAAATTCTCCACTCAAATTAAACATTGGTGATGTAGAAGTAATGGGACTGAGGAATCCGTAGGCGACATGGAAATTTTAGTATGAGGTTCAAGAACTATAACAGGAACTACCTAAGCTTTAGAAGAAGAATTAGGAGGACATGGTATCACTGTTTTAGAGCTTCTGGGAAAAATTCAAACTTCATCTGTTTCCTCTATTATCTCTTTGTCGTAAAGCTGATGTTGTATGGGAATAACCACTTCTAATAGTTGATCCTTAAAAGAAACTTCAAATGTAATTAATTAAAAAACCATAGCTTTAAGGTTGATCAAGTTACTATTAAAAATATCTCACTCTTGTTCTTTAAATCGATTTGCTTGTTCGCTAAATTTTTTTTTTGGTTCATGCGGACGATCACACCACTTTAATATGGGTACATCCCAAATAGTTAAAAAACAAAAGGTCCTGCAAGGCCTGCAGGCAAGCCTCGCCCTATCGCCAGATTCAATCTTTGGTGTACTCAATAATGTATGATGCAATCCAATCTACTATATTGTTCGCCTCCTGAAAGACATGCCGATTAGACACCATGACGAAATCACATAGGAAACTCCAGATGTCATGGAGGAGCGAATGGATCTCTAGTTGTTTCATCTTATCCTTAATCTAGTCGATAATGATGGTAAAATTTTTCTCTATGAAAATCTTTTATTCGGCTTGAAGCGCAGCTCCCAGAATGAAAGGTTCAAATAGACATGAGCCTCCCACCACTAACAACCTGACATCCGGACCCCGGATGATGTAGCAACACTATCCCTATCATCCTTAACACTACTATCAAAGTTAACATTGATAAATCCCCAATAAAAAGAATCCTCCGGATTACTGTAGGGGCAGCATAAGAGTCTCATGAGTTCAAAATGTTAAGAGACGGGCCAGCGACATCGAAACAACTATACTCTGCAGCTAAGCAAATACTCTCTCTAACACCCGATGCACAAGTACAATCTCAGCTTCGAAGACTAGGCCATTCTTGGAAAGTTAGTTCTAATAGGCGACATAGCCATCCTATCTCCCCAAGTACAGGTCAACACCTCGATTATACTCCGACAGATTACATTGAAGAAGGGGTCCAGTGAAGGGCTGCTGCTTGCCTCCCAAGGATGACCACCTGCTATCCTTCAAATCAATCTCATCCTCAAACAATACAGGATGGCATACTCCATCGACTCATCATACAACCTGCAAATCAGACAAGAAATTGAAAGCTCTATGCCCCTGTCCTTGAATAACGTAGACATCGAAAATCGATCCCAAGCAATCTTTCAGAGAAAGAACCTCATTTTAAGATGAGCAGCCACTTTCCAAATCTAAGCAGCCTCAGTCCTCCTTAACGCAGACCTGCACATCTCAGAAAGGGCCCTCGTAGGAGGCTTTTGGCAATATGATCGACCCCATAACCTCAAGTCCTAGCTCTGATGGACATGAATTGAAATGACACAAATCCAATCAGCAAGCTGACCATCAAAAAGATAGATGATATTCTGTGCTCTCCAACTCCTACCATCAGCAATAAACAAGTCATAAATCCACAGATGATCATCCACCTCCATACTGATGTGGATTGACCAACGAGAGAGAGGCAAATTAGAAACCTAAACACCCTAACTCACATCAATCGATGTTCTATCCCCAATCAACTATTTAACTTGGGCCAACACTGATAGAGCACGAACACAAATCTCTTTCCAAATGAAAGAGCAATTGCCGTGATCAATCCAAATCTAAGATCGCTGATTCCACACCTTGTATCGAGTCTTCTTCGCTAAATCCTTCGTCTAGTTTTCGTTCTATTTCTGAATTAAGCAATCACGATCAGTTCAGATCTAAGATCCCTAACTCTACGCCCCATACCAAACTCTCTTTGCTAAATCCTTCATCTAGCCTTCGTTTTATTTGAATTGAGCATTCTTCATGCTAACAAGATAACTCTCCGTAATGTTGAAATTTATCATGCCTATTGTCCGTGCAAGCCAAGATTTGAGAAATGAGATGTTTTTTGAAGATTAAAACAAAGAACATATTGAGAAATCAAATTGATATCATAGTAGTAGTTGATGCCACAAATTATAAGGAGTTGAACAACTGCAATAAAAAATTTTTCCACCGGGTTCAAATAGATGTTGATTCAAAGATTCCAATTGTTCAGTTTTCATAGATTCATTCCCCATAAAATCCCAATTGTTCAGTTTTCATAGATTCATTTTCTACATAAAATCATATTAAATCTGTGCCTTTTATATTAATACATGAGTACATTTTGAAAGGCATCATAATTGCCTTTTTAAACTTTAAAAGACATATCTGTACTATAATTAATGATGTCTAGAAACTCAAGTACGCCTGCCACATTCAAAAACACATTTAAGATTCAATCACCAAATATTAAAACTGATAAATATTTTTGACTAGATTTTGACGTCTTGACTTAGAATGAACTAGGTATGCCGGCACTCCAAAATGGATCGACCAAAAATAAGCAGTCCATTGCTCTTACATCACTAAGCCAGAAAACTCATAACAGACAAATGGATTTCTTGTTGATTAGCCTTGACTAACGTAACCTGTATTTCAGTAAAGTTGGATTACAGATGTAGAAACAGAAAATTAGTTCTGGAACACAATTAGGTTGATTTTTGACTTGTACTCATCAAATGCAAGTAGCTGGCAAATAATCAAAAAAAAATCATAAATTAATATACTCAACAACAATCAAGTAATAAAATCTGGACATACATGCAAAAAAAGCTATGAGTAAAAAAGGCAAATGACAAATGAGAAAAAGGTACACAAAGGGGAAAAAAAAAGAAAAGAAAATTGGAAACCAAATTCAAAAGTTATATATATATATATATATATATATATAGAGAGAGAGAGAGAGAGTGAGAGAGAGAGAGAGAGAGAGAGAGAGAGAGAGAGAGAGATCTAATTCCACGGATCATCCCATCCTTTCGGTCCTTCCCTCTTCACAAAATCTAGGATGGCCTGAACTGCTTCTTGTACCCTATTAGAGAGAGAATGATTTGCCCATTCTATTTCAACCTTCTCGGCACCTCCCAAAGCCTGACATAGTCTGCAGGATTATGCAAACGAAGTGATTCATGCAACTCTAATAAGAAGTGCTTCATTAATAACTATATAGACATCCTTGGTCGTGGGATAAGCTTGAGAACTACCTTTCTACCAGTGCTTTCTTATCAACATAGTCTGGCACATTCTCATCAGCCATGGAGAAAATAACCTGCAGCCAAATAATCAGAAACACAATTCAAAGCAATATTTTGTACCAGAAAATATGAGGAACGTCAAAAACGAACATTAGCTAAAAGAATCCCAGAGTCTACAACATTCTGCAAATTTTACAACACAAAGTAAAGCAGAAGGTTTAATTTAGTCACTCAATTACTTCACAAAGTAAAAGAGTCACAACTTTATCCTCCATTTGGTGCAAATCAGAAGGCTTAATCTAGTTACTCAATTACTTCACATGGTGGCACAGTAGTGCCGAAGGCAACATGTTTGTCCAGGAGATTGATTGATCTAGTGTAAGGAATGGAGATGATAAAACATCTCTATCTGGATCCCCGGATGAAATCTCAAGAGCCAGTAATGAAAAGTCCTGTGCAGTTGCAAACAAATATTATTGGCTAGGAACTCAGAAGATAAGTAAAGAGGATCGGCACTAAAAAATCTTACTAAACACTACCCATTTGGTCCTTTAAGCTTACTGTTAACTTGTTTCAGGCTTTTATAAACCAAGATTTTGCGAATCATTCTAATAGGTTGAGCCACTTGTAGTTGAGGGATCTGAAGCAGTAGCCTTAGTGTGAAGTTGCATAACAGCTGTGAAAAAATATAAATAAAATTTTGGTGCTTCATGAGAACAAAATAATTCTTAAACAGACACTGTTATCAGTGGTTGAAGAATCGAGAAAAAGGTGATAATGATAGCGCACATACCAATATTTTAAAAAACACTAGGCAACGCATATCTACCAGGTTAACCCAAACATAATGAAAAAAAATTAGCAAATTTGACTGCAACAATTTGTTGAAGAAAAAAAATAACAAGGGGGGAGACTCACTAGACCAGATTCTGGAGAAAATTCAGGTATGGCCTACAATCCTATAAATTTGAATAGAAAGTAATTCCATTATTGGTTGATGATTATATGCATTTAAGAATGAGTTTGAATATTGGAAATTTAGATGCCATGATGTAATGCCAACCAGATACAAGAAAAGAGAGGGAGAGAGTTTTTTTTTTTTTTCAACATTCTAGAATGAGGGTAGACCTTGGCACAATAGTAAGGTTGCTTTATTGGCTTAGGTATTACGGGTAAGGTTTTGCATCCCGATGGGATGGGGGAACAAAAATCATATGGGGTGGGCATTATAGGCCATCATATGAGATGGGCCTAATTTCATGCCACATTTCTTTTTTTTCACATCTTAAAGAGAAAACCTAAAAATCAAATAACGATTGAATTTCTCCTACTAATGGAGCCCACTAATTCCATAACTGAAACAAAAAAAGAAACAAAATGCATGCCTAAGAGAGACCCTTCGTAATCATCCATATCCCTTTTCTTTCTTATCAAGCCTCTCAATCCATTATCTTCCTCATCAATCTGTTTCTCCAATCCATAAGGTCTTCCTCCCGAGTCTCTTTCTCCTCTTTCAAATCTCTCTTCTTTGCTAAAATCTTTGCATCTAAAAGTTTATAGAAACTGTATATCATTTTATCTAAAGATATGTATTAGGATGAAGGATAAATATTTTGTTAGGTGTGCATTAACTAATCATATACTACATACTGGTGAATACTGAGTTCGATAAATTATGTATCAATTTATCTGTAAATATTATTGGGTCATTGTTGGATATGTACCAAAAAAACTTACAATATGCATCAGTAAGCTATCTAGTATGTATCATTTGGTCATGTGCTGTATACTGATGAGTGCTATATTTTAAAAATTATATATCATTTTATCTAGATATGTGTATTGGAATGTCGGATGAATATTTTACTAGATGTGTATCAACTGGCAATATACTGTATACTGATAAATACTAAATTCGATAAATCATATATCAATTTATCTGTAGATGTGTATTGGATCGTTACAGGGTGTGTATCAAAAAAGCTTACAATATGTATCACTTAGCTATATACTGTATATTAGTAAACTCCATATTTTGAAATTTATGTATAAATTTATTTATAGATATGTATTGACTTATTTGATGATTAATTTATTTAGAGTATATGATATGATTATATAGTATGTATTGTTAAAAAGTATATGTTGAAAATGAGGGAGAAAGAGAATGTCTTTTTTTTTTTTTTAATCACGAGACTAGTTAACTCTGTTAGTAAAAATAGTCTTTGATTTTTAGACTTATTCTTTAAAATTGATATTAAAAAACATGTGGCAAACTATGAAGCCTGCCCTATATGATTTTTGTTCGAGATAGGGGGCATCCCGGCTGTCCTGTCCCATTTCTATGAGAAAATGGGACTTGGACGGATTTGGGACTCTGAAATTCATCCATAGAGGGAGAGAAGAAGAAAGAGAAGAGAAGGAAAGGAAGAAAGAAATGAAGAAAAGGAAAAAAATGAAAGAAAAGAAGATAAAAAATGAAAAAGAGAGTAAGGGAGAATAAAAAGAAAAGAAAAAGAAAGGAAAGAAGATAGAGGAAAAGAAAGAAAAGAAGGAAGAAAGAAAGAAAGAAAGGAAAGAAGAAAGGGAGAAAGATAGAGAATATTTACTGGGATGCATGGCTGGGACTGTTGTCGGGACGAGATGGAACAGTGGGACATTCTGTTCCATAAAAAAACCAGGACATCTTCATCCCATGGGATTTAAAATCTGGGTTACATGTTCGAAACTCATAAACAATCTCTCTCTAGGAGGTAAGGCTGCATACATCCGACCTCCCACAGACAATGCAGTGGAGAGAGTTTCATGCAATGGGATGCCCTTTTATTTAGAATGAAATATGACCGGCAGACAACTTGCATCGACATAAATTGATGGAAATGCACAAAGCCTATTAGGACTGAACAAGACAACTAGAAGTTGAGAGAGAGCCTGGTGTTGAAATTAAAAGCACTGAGTAGAAAGAATTCAGTTTGGGAAATAACAACTAAAAGGACAAGAGGCAAGACAAGGATGATGTTCATAGAGCTTCAAAAGAATAGTGCTCGAGACTCAAGAGAGTGGTTGGACCACAATTTTTTACAATAAATTTATAACCAAAAAGAATGCCTAAAACAATATAAAAGTTATTACAGAACGCATTTTGCTGATTATCATGATGGTTTCACATAATCATGCATTACAGACTGTTCCTAAAGAAGTCTTTTGCATGAAATTCAACAAATAATTGGATGGACTGATGTTCAAACTGTGTCTAAGGACTAAATGCAACATAAAATGGCACTCAAACAAAGGGTCAGGTGTTGAATTCCCTTATATCAAATGCACAAAAAAAGCAAGCATAAAACTTCTTCATGCTTTTGTGGATCTTAACATAATTCATTGATTCATCATTGATGCTATCAGCATCGTTAACAATGCTAGTTATGTGGCAAGCAGGAAAAACTATCTAGAAAGTAAATCATACAAATGCACCAGTTCTATTCTTTTATTCAGTACAAATGACAAGATGAAAATGAAAATGTGAATGCTTCATCCAGCAGTAATCAATCAGAAAATTAATGCCATGCCCTGATTCAGCATGATATGAAGCACTGTTGAAACACATTACGCCTTTGAAAATAGTGAATTCAATAAACAAAAACAGACATAAAAGAGTGATTACCTGGCAAGGTGTACTTGACATGTGACCAAGTCTCAACCTCAACTGGTCCTCACTTAGATCTGAACTGAACATGTCATCATCCCCCATGTATGCACAAAGTGAGTGGTACCTTTTAATTACTTTGTAATGTTAGTAGAAAAGATTAACTAAAACCATAAATGCATACTACCAAGAAGTATGCTTGCGAAGTAACAGTCCGACCAAGAGAATAATAGAGATTCACATCAATATTTGCTAGCTCCTCCCTAGCAAACAAGCCGAAATTCTTCTTTAGGAAGACATCTAACCATTTTAATAATGAACCAAAGATTCAGATCTCAACGGAACATCCCGTGGGACACCGAAATAGAATACCATCCCATGTTGCGGGACAAAACCATCCCGCTAGCATCCCAATAAGGACGTCTTAAGACATCCTCTGTCCCAAGTGTCGGAACGAAGCACGACAGTGGCGCGTCTCATCTCAGGACAACCCCATCCCACAATATTTAAAATCTTGTAATGAACTATATCTCAATTAATGTGGTTTCTGTATGAAGGCTTGGATAGTCAGCTCAATCTGATTATGGTGAAATTTTGGTGATTCACTACTTGACATGTGGTCCCAGTAATGATATCATGATTGCTATCAGGCATTTAACACAAGATAGTTATAGGATTCACATCTATGCTACTAGCCCATTTTTGTGGTGCCAAATTTTATTTGGCAAGTGCACTTCACACATAAGGTAACTAAGGAGTATGAGAAATATATTGATTATGTATACGAACTGGTGATTTAGGTGCCATACTAGTAATGTACCGATAGTGATATGCCCCTTGGTTGAGTGCCTAAAAAAGTTAAGTAGAGAGGTGCTCCTATGATATTGTGTGATCAACGCATACTTTGATGACCTGAAATAAAAATTTATATAACGAGATTTACTATGTTGTATGACTCGGAACATTACACAATAAAGAGGGTTCTAAAGAACAAGTTGAGTGCAACAGGAACACGAGGATGAGATGGGAGATGATGTACATTCTTATTTTAGCAATTGGTGATGATTGAACGCTCTCTTGTGCGAGTAGTAAAAGAAAAGTTATGTCCAGGAACCTGACAATTATGCAGCAAAACATATTTTAAGGTTTAATACTTTGTGTACCACTCATGTTAAGCCTTCCATTAAAAAGCTAAATACAACAAAAACAAATAAGCATGAAGGTACGTTAAGCATGCATCCACATATAACACTGTATGACAACAGTCACAATTTCAGTTCAAATATTTGAATTAGAAGTCACCAACTTAAATTTCACATATATATTTTTTGTGGTTCAAATCATCAACTTCATATAAGGTCTAACAATTCTTTATTTTTGAAATAACGAAAAAGATTTTAAAAAATCAGAACAGATATGTATATATAAAGAGGGAGTAGAGCTAAGGTGCTCTAAACAGGATAGCTTAGATAGTCGTCTTGTCTTCAAAATCAATGATAGGGCATTCAGTTTGAATATCCAAACTGTTGAACATACATTTAGAAATGCCGAAATCAAACTTCATATATTTTAGTCTCTAAACCATGCATTGGATTTATGATCATCAAGTGTATCCATATTCCACATATCCACCATTCTCAATTATGAGCCCTGGTTAATGGGTATCCTTATAAATCAGAATTTAGTTTTGAGTTCCTTTAACCTAAATGATTCAGCTGATAGCCAGCTAACATGTTCTACAAACCTCAAAATGAATATGTAAAATCCACAGCCATTGGATACAGGATAAAGATATTAAATATTGCAGTGCTCAAATGGAATAGTACAAAGTGGCAAATATTGCATTTCATGATTTGACAAGTGAAGCACCAATTAATTTCCTGTAGCAAACACAAGTAGAGCAAAATCTGCTGAAGATCATGGACCTCTTAATAGACTAGCATAAATAATGTGGAAAATAAAGATGATTTTAGAACCAGACAGTAGAAGACAGGCCATTTTGAAATGTAGGTCTACATCAAAGGCTACAAACCTACAACTTAGAGTGGTGAAAGGTAACAGCAGAAGTTCCCTTGAAACCAAAGGTCAACAAAATTTGATTATTCATACGTAAATCAGATTAAATGATTTAAAGACAAAATTGTTAGCACAATCATATAGAGTAAGAGCATATATTAAACAATGGAACTGCTGTAATTTTCACCTGTAGGCAGTTATTGGGGCATCTGGATTTGCTTCCCTGGGCATTAATTCCATTCCCCTACCTTCACTTATCATTTTTGCTGCCAAGTCTATCATCACAGCAGTTTCAGGAAGAGTTGCTCTGTATTCCCGGTCACTAACTGGGGCCTAATGAGTTACATCAAATTAAGCACATAAGATATGAATGATAATTATATACACAGTTTTGGCAGCATACATTCCTCAAAGAATCTTTGCCATTTTACCAAAGAGTGAATTTTTAAATGAAAACTTTGTTGGGGGACCGGGGGGGGGGGGGTTGAGTGAATGGGTGGAAATTAGTAATCATTAACATATATAATTATAGAAATCATACACATATAGGACTAGAAGTGGGTCTGGGCTGGCCCAAGGCCTATTGGGTCAAACCAGCTCTGGCTTTGGCTTTGGCTTGGCCCAAAAGGGTCCAATTGGGTTCGGGCACAAGTTGTAGATCCCGAACAAAAACTCAGCCTCACCTAAACCTGGCCCAAAGCGCAACCATGCTCAGCCCACCATGAACCCATTTCCACATTCCCCGACCCACATGCTGCCTCTCTCCTAGTCTTCTCGCCACCTCCTTCTCCCACCCTTCTCTCTAGCCCTCTCTCCATTCTCGAGCCTCAGCCCCTCACCCTCATCCTCCCCTCCCTCCTCTCCCCCTACACGCCTCAACTTCCTATGTAAAGCCCCTCTTCAGCTCAAAAAATCCATCTAGCAGCTTCCACCCTCCTCGTCCCCCAACCTCCACCTGCTTCTTGTTGCTGCCATCCATGACTCCAACACTTCTCTCTGCTCTCGAGATCAACTCCTCACCCTCGCTGCCACAACCAATGATGCCCCAAACTAGCACCCATCCCCTCTACCTCTGCTGCTAGATCTCCTCCCCTCACTCCTCCCAAACACCTCACAATTACCTTGTTGCCACCACCACTGCCACCATCGCCAACTCCCTCTACCTCCTCTTTATCGGCCTTGTCAACTCCATTCTGGGATTGTCTCATACACAGCCACTAGGTGGGTGCCGCTAGGTTTGAGCAAAGTTTGCTCAGGCTCAATTTTGGTTGGGCCTGTCAGGCTTCAGGTTGATCTCGGATCAAGCTCGGGCCTTTTTGGTCTTTGGCCTCACCTAAAGCCCGTAAAATATTCAGACGGGCTCAAACAAGGGTATGACCTACCCCAACCCGGCCCACTTCCAGCCTTGTAGACGTTGTATCTAAGATGGAAAGCATTTAGAACCAAAAGGGAAGTCCATCAACCTTGAATTTTATATCAAGTTTGGAATGTATATTTTGTCATTGAAAAGTATCTCATTGATTTATCCTCAGTTATAATAGTAAAGCACTAACGAGTTATCTATTAGTAGCAACCCTGCACAAGCACGACGTTTACTAACACATCATAATTGTAGCAGCTACAGATATATAATACTAGCATCTGAAAAAATACAACAGTAACTTTCTTGAATAAATCAAGATAGTCATGTCAGAAGTTCAAAGACTATAATCATTAATGCATACATGCTTTAAATGGTTAAAAAGATGTCTTTTATCCTATGTTTCCTGAATTTCTCACACTTTGTATTCTGATTTACAATAGCCTTGGTTAATTTTGTTCACAATAACCCCAATCTACTGAAAACACATGACCCAGACATTGGTGGAAATTGCCTCAGGAATCAAGTATTCTGAACTTAAGTAAAAAGTTGTAAGTGACTGGAGAACTGCAGAACATAAGAGGCTTGACATCCAGTTCATGACTAATATACCCCTTAAATGATGCAACAATGCAAGAAGATCAATAAGCATTTTTACCTTTCACATGAAGAGACTTTGCTTTGACATTGGGTTTCAGTTCAAAGAAAACAGAGGAGATACTACTTTTTTTCTGTGTACAGTGCGCTCGGTTGCATTTCACGGTCGTCTTTCAAGGCACCAAATGGTTTCACTTCAAAGATATCATAGCACCTGATTAGTAAGTGGATGAGACGGTCATGGTTGAAGACATCTCCTCAGAATAAGGGACAGCTAGTGTTGAAGGGACATGGGACAACATGTATCTTTTATTTGATTCTCAATCACCCGTGATGAAGGGAAACAGATGTCCTGAGACTTTGACGATTAGGTTCAGAAGGTGCCCTATCTATAAGCAATTTAGATAGCTTATAAAAACGAAATGCTGACTTATAAGCACATGGATAACTTCCTTGAGGATAAAATATTGAGAATCATTTTCCTGGAATCAGGCCTTATAGCTGTTTTTTGTTGTCAAGGAAGGCAGCAACAGCAACCTATGCAGACTTTCTAACTGTATCAGCTGTCTGCCTCCACATCAGCTTGTTGAGGGATGTACTTAGTTCACTCAGGTGACACCCTTAGCTTTTTTTTGGATGATATGGATCAAAGAATTGACAAAATCTTTTGAAAGGAATTCTAAAATAAAGATGAATATTGTCGAGGACGTCCAATAGGCAAGTCAACCCCTTAATGCAGAGCCATAAACTTCTTTTGGCTTTCTTCATGTTGTATTCTAGGCTCTTCTGTGCTTCAAACTGGGAAATCTTTTAGGAGAATCAGCCAGGAGAATTATCAGCCTGAGACAGTTCCCTTTTTTGGTTATTTTTCAGTCTTCCAACATATAAATTACTTCCTCCTTTTGGTTTTGCATTATTAAGTTTTGGATAAGAATTTGGCTTTGGTGGGAGATTAAGCTTCTATAACCTCCCTGCAACCTTACTTGTTCTTCTGTTTATTGAAAAAGAGCATCATAAACTCCCCTACATTTCCTAAAAATTTAAGAAGCATTGGCATTGATGGATGAACTTGCAAAGTTTTGTGACATAATCAACATTTTTTTTAAACTTAAGACATTCTTAATTCATATGAAACCATAAATGTAGAAAAAGAGATGACGAATAAGAAAATACCTGTAAAATGACTCCACGAACTGCCCTGGAGCATGCAAAATTTGTATGCATATAATGCACGATATCCTGTATTAAGTGTTCATGGGTCCAGTTAATATACTTGGTATGTCGCTAGGTGGTAAAGCAAGATAAGCTTCAACTAAATGTTTGAATTTCACATATATGAACCTGGCAACCAGTACTGTGACCAAGCAGCACAACACCCTCCGAATTTTCCTTATTTATTAAGTAACCAATAAGCTGATCTATTTCCAAGGAGTCCTTCGATATAGAATAAGAATACAGAGTTAGAGCAATAATATATGCAAATGAAGAAAAAAAGAAATATACATGAAATATGGTAACAGAATCTAAACTTACTTTATGTTTAAGAAAGTAATAATGTTACTCAAGAAATCGTGCTGGATCATGTTAACTTCATATTAGATCATATTAAATGCAGTAGATAGTTTAGTAGGAACTAGAAGTTATGGCACATGCAAAGCATATCTACTACCAGACTTCATATATGAATTCTGCTATATGTTAATTTCTTGAAGTTTAATATCTAGGGTAATATAGTTAGATCAATAATCAAATTACTTGTGCAGGCAAGCAAAATACAAACCGTTCCCTACCTGCCCATATTATGTACATACATTTATCAATCTGCGATGGCAAAATGCATCAAAAACTGCCTGTAACTTTGTATCAAGAACAACCAAGATTCAACTCCAGTCACAAACTTCCAAAATTATTTGAAGATTTCTTAATAACTATCTGAACTTATTATCAAAGGTCTGACGACTCTGACCCAAACGGTATCATGAGTACAGTACTTATTGTATGTTTCCATACATAAGTCATAGTCTTACAAATACTCTATTTTCTAAAATTCTCTAAATTTTGTTGTATGCCATACCCCATATCAAATGTTCCTCATACTCTTCAATGTCTCTTTATTCCACAATATTTTGAGCTCCTATGTCATCAAGACTTTCAACAGAATTTCTTTTCAAAAAAAAATAAAAGAAAAAAGATCATTTTTTGCCGAGTTGAAATAATAACTAACTCTTTAGACAACCTTTACAGTTTTTTACATTTCATTTTCAACAATTTCTTGTCCTGGACCAATTTAAAATACATGCTTCGATTAAAAGGTTTGCCAAGTCAACCAAATAAACAAATTCAGAAAGAATACATTCTCTCTCTCTCTCTCTCTCTGTGCCACCCTGTTGCTTATTGGCATTGAAGATATTCTGTACAAGAGTTGGAATTTATGAGTACTTATAATGGAGGTTACACACTTCTTTTGGTAACAAAGTTAAAAGATATATATACAATATGATGGGCCAGTGAACAAACAGAGCCCAGTGCACAATGATCCATGCAACTTCTTTGCCCTTAAATGCAGTAACTGGTATATTTAATCTAAAAATAAATTGATGACTTGTGAGAGGAAGAATTAGAATGAAGAAGGCTGATCAACATCAAGAATTAAAGACCCTCTGAAACAGGACAGATACTGTTGGTACTGCATCATTCTAAAGGAAAACCAGCAGCAGTACAGGGTGCAGGATGCTGATCCTTGATTGGATCGGAGCATCCCGCATAACCCAGCCAAAGCGGCTGGAACAGGCCTGTGCCAGGTCACCACATTTGGAAGAAAAAAAAGAGAGAGAGCTTTGATGCCTTACTCTCTTTCCTTTTTCCTTCGGTCACAGGTTTGCTATGGGTGAGAGACCAGAAAAGGGAAGGGGGGGAGGGGAAGAGGGAGAGAGAGAGAGGAAGGAAAGAGAGATGAAGGGAGAGGAAAAGTTAGTAGGTGTTGGCACCACTATTGGCGCCATACATACGTCGAACCATCTCGAAAATTATTTAAGCATGAAAAAATAAAAAATATTCACTAAAAAATTACTTAAAAGTAAAAGCTTTAAAAAATAATAAAAACATAAAAAAAGGTCCTAATACAATACCGAGACACAGAATTGTCCCAAGAATCAGAAGCTTCAAAAATATATAGTCTCAAAATCGTGTCAACCCCATGAAATATCGGTATGGACTTTAGTACCAGTATTCAAAACCTTGATTGGGATGGTTGGATGCAATGTCAAATAGATATAAACTGACATAAAGGACAGAAAGGTACTAGAGAATAGGAGGTATTTAAATAACAGGAATGGAACATGATGGGCTCCTGACCGTTTAGATGGAAAAAGATCCAAATATCTAATCTTCGCTGGATAGAATGACTAAAATATCAAGTCACCACTCTTTGCAACTTGACTGCGGTCTTTGTATCAAGTTTATTCAATAGGAAAATGAAATCCTAAACATGCCTAATCCTCCAATTTTATATTTAATGTTTAACACTTCTATCAAATTATTTTTATTCTAATTTTTACTCAAAAAAAAAAAAAAAGCTTCCTTCCAGCCCACAGTGAAAAGAAAACATCTTTGCCACCTAGAGACCTACTAAAACAAGTATTCTGTCTGATATTACTCTTACAAAGAAGGCGGAACCGTCCCAAACCGCCCATGTTGGGCATACCAAGCGGCACCGATACTAGACCAGGATGGTTCCGACAATAAAATTGAAAAACCAGCAAGCAATTAGAAAGGGAGCAGGAACAAAGGAAAAGAGAGACAGAGTGTGTGTGTGTGTGTGTGAGAGAGAGAGAGAGAGAGGAGAGGGTAGCAGTGAGCGGTGGCCACCGAAATAAGGCCAAGAGAGGAGGGGAAGAGGGCTTTCGAAGCCCTCTCTCCTCTATGCATCAGAATGGGGGAGAGCCCTATTTTGGTCTCAAAACAAGGGCTTTGGCCCCTTTTTCTTTTTCTTTTTTTTTGATTTTTTAAAATGAAGTCCATAATATGGATGCCCACTTCACTTAAAAAATTTCAAAAAAAAAAAAAAATAAGTGAAGGTGTAGTGTCTGCCGACTTCCCTTAAAAAAAAAATCAAAAAAAAAAGAGGCCAAAGCCTCTATTCCAATGCATGGAAAAAGGGCTTTGAAAGCCCTCTGCCCCCTCCCTCGGCCCTGTTCCAGCGGTTGCCGCTCACCACTGCCCTCTCCCTCCCTTCCTCTCTCTCTTCCCTCCTCTCTCACTTTCTCTCTCTTTTCCTCTCCCTATCCCCCTCCCTCCACCTCTCTCTCTCCTCTCTCCCCCTCCCTGGCCAGTTTTTCTATCGATTCATGCCGGAATGGCATGGAACAAGGGCATAGTATATTGTGCCGTGCACAAGTGGCGGTTCCAGTATTGTAGACCTTGCTCTTATCACAAATTAACAACAAAGCTTCTTCAACATTATGCATTATACAGTGCTGTAACATTTAGGACTCATTTGGTTCATGAAAAGAATTTTTCTTTTCAGACAGTAATTTGTCAGAAAGTATTTTCTGAGAAGTTATTTTCTCGAAATAGAATTTTGGCATATTTGGTTGACCATTAGAAAGTGACTTATTGTAGAGTAGCTTATGTTTGGTTGAGCATCCATTTTCGTAGAAAAACTGTGTAAAATATCTATTATATCCTTAGTAGATATAAGATCATATTTTTTTACTCCTAAACTTTATATAAATATTAATATAATATTTATATTAATATAAATATAATATTAATATAATATAATATAATATTAAACTATAATAATTTATTATGTTAATATAATACTAATATATATTAATATAATAAATTTATTATAGCTATAAATATAATATTAAATATAATATTATATTAATAAAAATATTATATTAGTATAACTATTAAAATATAATAAATATTATATTTATATAAATATTAAGATAATATTAATATAATATTATATTACTATTCAGTATTCTATCCTAACCATCCATTGATATTTTGTAAAATCTTAGCCATTGATCTAAAGGGATATTTTAGAAAAAAAAAAGTAGCACTACTTTCCATCCAATGAAAAGTGTCAAAACCTACCTCCCCGATGGGTATTCACTTCCTATGGAATGTAGGAAGTGACTTTCCACGGAAAGAACTTTTTTCACTCTCTCCTTTTAAAACTCCAACCAAACAAAAAACCCCCTGTCCACTTTCTAGGAAGTACCTCTTGCCCCCTCCACTTCCAACAACCAAATGAGTCCTTAAGGTATTCTTGAAGACAATGGTTGAGATGAACAGAAATTCATTGTCAAACTCTTCTAAATCACTCCAACAGCACAAGCTTGCTTTTTGCTACTGCTTATTGCAACCATTGCTTCCAGATGCTCTTCTTAGACTATGAATGATATACTTGCAGCATGACTTCTTCCAACTTAGGACTCGTTTGGTTCACAAAAAGAATTTTTCTTTCCGGAAAGTTACTTTTCAGGAAATAACTTTCTGAAAAGTTATTTCTTGAGAATAGAATTTTGGTATTTTTAGTTAACCATAGGAAAGTGACTTATTACAGAGTAGCATATATCTGGTTGAACACCCATTTTTCTGAAAAAACAGTATAAAATAACTATTATACCCTTTGTAGATAAAAGACTATATCTTTTTGTTCCTAAACTTTATATAAATATTAATATTATATTTATATTAATATAAATATAATATTAATATATTATAACATAACATTAGACCATAATAATTTAGTGTCAATATAATCTAATATATATTAATATTTTAATAAAAATATTAATATATATAAATATAATATTAAATATAATATAATATTAATATTAATATTAATATTATATTAATATTAACAAAAATATTATATTAGTATAAATATTAAAATATAATAAATATTATAATATTAATATTAGAATAAATTATAGGAACACCCTTTCAATTTTAGCTCAATTTTATTTACATCCCCTATACTTTAAAAAAATGTCAAACTAGCCTTTCTAGTTATCAATATGTTCCAATATGGTCCAACCATTTATTTTATCAATAAATGATGTTAGATTTCTCTCTTAATGAATGAAAATGTCCTTTATTCATGGATGAACTTGGAGGAAGAAGATGAGAAGAAAAAGTGGATGAGGAGAAAGGAGAGAAGGAGAGAATGATCGTGGGTAAGGAATGGGTTAAAGGAGAAGAAGGATAAGAAGGAGAAGAGGGTGGGGAGGAAGAAGAGGAGAAACAATGGATTATCGACAGAAAGGGGTGGAGGTGGAAGGGGCCGTCATGAAGGAGATAACTTATGGACGGTTTGGAGGAAAAAGAGGATAAGGAGGTGAAATGGATAAAGAAAAAAAAGGAGGTGGAAGGAGTCATCATGAAAGAAGAGATGAGTGAGGAGGAAGGGGAGGAAAAAGATTTTTTTTGCCAGTGAGAAGGGGCGGATTTAAAGGGGCTATCTCAAGAGATAGGGTTCAACGGTTGGTTTGGAAGAGAAAAAGAATGAGAAGGAATAGGAGGGGAGAGAGGCCGCCAGCAAGGAATAGGGTGGAGGAGGAAGGAGAGGAAAAGAGAATGGAGAGGAAGAAGATGAAGAAGGAAAAAATAGACGAAAATGGAGGAGGGCGCCATAAAGAGGGATAGTTTGTGGGTGGCTTGGAGAAAAAAGATGAGAAAAAGTGCATGGGAAAGAAGGAGAGGAGAAAAGGGAGGAGAATGGGTGGAGAAAGAGGAGAAGAAAGGGAAGGAAGAGAATGGGTGAAGAAAGGAGAGGAGAAGAAAGGAGGGAGAAAGAGGAAGGGGAAGTGTAGGAAGGGGTGAGAAAGAAGAGGAGAAGGAAAAGGGAGAAAGAGGGACGCCTGCCATGGAGGAGGGGATCAATCGGAGAGGAAAGAGGAGGGAAGAGCAAAGATATGGATATTTTTGTAATTTTAAAAAAAATTATTAATGGAGATAGACAGCTAGATCATATTGGAACGTATCGATAACTAGAAGAATCGGTTTAATACTTTTTAAAGTACAGGGGGTGTAAGTGAAATTGAGCTAAAATTGAAGAGATGTTCTTATAATTTACCCTTAATATTAATATTAATATTATATTTATATAAATATTACGATAATATTAGTATAATATTATATCATTATTCAGTATTTCATCATAACCATTCATTGATATTTTGTAAAATCTTAGCTGTGGATTTTAAAAGGATATTTTAGAAAAGAAAAAAAGTACTACTTTCCATCCCATAAAAAGTACCAAAACCCATCTCCCCTATGGATTTTCACTTCCCATGAAATATGGGAAGTGACTTTCTATGGGAAGAATTTTTTTCACTCTCTCTCCTTTTAAAACACCAATCAAACAAGAGACTCCCTCTCCACTTCCCAGGAATTGCCTCTTCTCCCCTCTACTTTCTATCAACCAAACGAGTCCTTAATGGCATCACGACATTCCAAACCAAGAAAACTATCTTAGAAACTTCATTTCCTTGGACCTCTAAAGTCTAAATTCATTAAACCAAGCACAGGATAAGAATCTCTTAATTGTTACAAATATATTTCTTCATTCAAATGGCATGACCAGAAAAATTTTATTGTGTCATGCTTGCATGATATTTTGGGTGATCATGTGCAATGGATTTAGTGAGATCATTTTCCTATTACTAGAACATAGTTTAAAATTAATTAGCAAGAAGCTACATAGGAGTTATGAATATTTTGGTGCAAATCCTCCTTGAGATATAGATCATCACATGAATAAACATTTTGACCTATGGCTGCCTTCCTCAACAGCATCTAGCAAAAATACCCAAAATAAGCAAATAACTTGAAAGCTCCTTGGGATGCTGTTGAGAGGGTCTTCAAAACTTTAAATGACATGATAGTGTCTTTTGCAATTTTGTTCCAAAAATATGTTGAAGCATTTTAGCAATAAGTTTAATCTCATCATCAGGAAATATGTCATTTCAAAACAATGATTTATTCCTAGACATGCATAAGGGTAGTTCTCCGTGGATTAAAAACCTTAGAGATCACTAGGAATAACAAAATGGTGCCAACAAATTTAGTGTGTCAAACATGCACAGTCATCTATTTTAAAACTATTCAGAATTTTCAAATATTCCCAAATATTTTCATATCTCGATATAAATTATCATGAAATTATAATTAGCAAAAATTAAAAAATAATTACCAGATTTGACAAATGGAATATAATATAAATTCTTTTACCTCTACTAATTTTTCCTGACTACATCAACCACATGACTCATGGGCTTCGTTCAGTTTAACTCTCCTATCTTTCATGGCTTTTAACCATCATTTTCTCAACTTTTTGCCAATCTGTAATGGATCAAACATGGTACAAACCTGTTGTGCTACGTTCAACTTTTTAATATGTCTGACCTGTGTTTTTCCAATACAAGATATTTAGTAAGAAATTATGCCACTTTTCAAACCAAAACTTTTAACTGTGTCAAGTTATTCAGACTTGCTTAGCAAAAGGTCCAGTGAAGACACTTGTGCAATGGAGCAATGATATTAGCTTTGCTATTGAAGTTTATTGCTAGTCTAGTTAACTAAAGAACATGTTATCTTAAAAAAAATGACAAGGAATTCTAGATGGCATCAGCAATCTAGTAGCCAATTTAAGAAATCATACTTGTTCTAAGCTGGAAGTACCATATCCAACATAAGATGAAGAAAGTAAGGGTTGCACCAAGGACCATTTCTCATTCTCCAAGGCAATTGACAAAGGTTCCAAATACCTGCAAAACAGGAAATTTCTGAACACTCGGAAGAAATTATATCAATAAAAAATAGTTTGAATTTACATCTAGAAATAGTTATATTACATGCATCTTGATCAATAATAACAACGAAAAAATTGAACCTAGGAAATTTTCTCTAGGAAATTTAACTTAAAACCATTCAAGTCAGGAATCCCTCAATCAAAATCCAAAGTCAAATCTATGTATAGGAAAACTGATAATTTAAATTTCAGGAAGTGAGACCTGTTTTAGGTCGACCAAAACCAATTTACCCAAGCTTGCACACTTCGACATGACTGTGGGAAATAATTTCATATTTCAGTGAGGTAAGAGCTAAATAAAAATATTAAATGATTAAAAACTATTTAAATAAATTAGTTTCTTACACCTTATAAAAAGGTGACACCAGAGTTTTGATTCAAAATACAATTTTAATTTAAACACAATAACAGGACATTAGTGTCAGGTGGTAAAATTCATAAATTGTTAGTAATCAACTATAGCAGCAACATGTTCTTGTACACATTTATTGGTGGAACTGGGCCAACAAAATTTTTTCTTGCTCCACATAATATATGAGAGTACTTTAAGATCTGCAACAGCTTATCAGATGAACATTGATCAGAGACATGATCTATAAAGCTTGTCAGTGCAAATAAGGAGAGTATATCAGAACATTACAGTGTCATTGGCCACTCCATGGAGGGGGGCAAAATGAAAAAAACTCTCATTTCTAATTACAGATGCAAACTACCCAGGATTATACCAAGCACAAACCTAAACACAGTACACAACGTATTTGTCAAATCCACATGTTAGACCCATTCCCTATCAAGCAATGCAGAATATAAATCAGCGTAATATTCAAAGAAGATGATAATATCAATATAGACTACTACAAAAAGAATAGTCTCAACTGACCAAATTACTTAATAAGAAGTTGGATCCAAACAAAAACAAATTAATAACTGGATCAAGTAGGGGCGGACACAGCCCCTGAACTAACTGATCCCATCTCAGACCATGTTGAACCTGGGCCAAACCCCATCAACCAATTTAGTTTAAACTGCTTTACATAAGAATATTCTAACTTAGTGCCATTTCACATTAGGATCAAAAATATGTTTTAAAAATTAATTTATTTTTAAGAGACTAAAAACCACACAATAGCCAGGCAGTACATAAGACATAAAAAATATTTAATGAAAACAATGAATAAAACAAGAAAAAGATGTCCCAGAAGCATGTCAATATACTCAGTTGCCAAAAGTCCCTCTGTCAATCCACCGATAAAAATGACTTGTTGGTTAAAATCACCGGTTTTGAATGCCACCTGTGAGAAAAAAATATTCCAGTGGAAATAAGAATATCATACAACCAAGTATTGAAAATATTATATATGTTGAACAATGCACGTAGATGCTATAGTGTCTAAAGAAGAAACCATGGTCATTATAAACGGATATGCTGGCCCTTCCCAAGGCACTGATTCCAATTCACAAATCACAGCGTACTACATCATTGACTTCATACAGAAACAATCATTTGCAAATACATTGATGCAGTCCCCAGAACCAAAATCACATGATTCAGAGGGTAACAGGTTGACCGGCATAATATTGGACAACATGAAGATCAATATTAGTGTCTGCATTAAGTGTTAGCAGTGCAGATATAGATCATCTGCAACTATATTAAAATGTCAAATTCGAATTTGTTCTGTGGAAATCTCAATCATGAGCTTTTCACTGCCATGAAATAATATCAAGGCCTGTCAGGAGGGCAAACAAGCCACTTCATTTCCTGATCATATTTAAAATAGTTAACCCCATGTTAACTTAACAGAAAAGATTCCATGGGCCAAGATGTCAGAGAGATCTTAAAATCAGTGTCCAGATTTCAGTGTCTTTTTTCTTCTCCAGATGGCACCATGCATGTGAAAATATAACCTCAAATATACCGATATGCGTGTAACATTTTGAGATCTTTTCTACAATTGGCTCTATATTTGAGATCAGATCTATGGATAGTCATCAAGATTCTACAGGAGGTAGCCATAGAAGGAGCAGGGCCTGCCACCAGACCTGGAATGCCTGTGTGCAAGTAGAACATACTACCTGTGTTACTGCTTAAGCAATTAAGGCCAAACAAATGAGCTACTCTCAAAGATCTAGAAAAAGGTCCAAATGGAGATGGAAGAAGGTAAGGTTTGATAAAGGAAATATGTTCATCTTTCAGGCTCAAAGCTACAGAATCCTATACATAAGTCTAAATAAGGAGTAAGAGATCCAAGGACATGACAAAATTCAAGAAAACAAGAATATTAGAATAAAGTAAAGATAAGCAACCCTGATTTCAGATTACAGACCTTATAAAATGAGCTTCATGTTAGTGGGATCTATATAAATATATAATAAAAAAGCGACAGTTTGCTTATCAGATCTCCATTATGAGCAGATTCAAACATACTAATATAAAATATAAATGAATATGAGGGCGGCATCTGGAGTTACTAGTTGCTATTGATTACAAAATATACAGTGACATGTGAACAAGTCTTGGAATCGACAGGAAATAGCCCTCAAAGATTTGTAGTAAAATTGAGTCAGGTTTTATCAATCAGATCAGTTTGAGATTTAATGTAAAGAAAGATAAAAGCACATAATAGTGACGGTGATAACTGATAATCACAAGAGGAAGAAAAGAATAGAAGAGGAACATAATAGAGCAGATTTATCTAAGATCATATAACTCTAAAACCATGCATTTGCACGCTTTCATTACTTTATGCCAATTATAACTATATCAGTAATGACTAAGATGCTACCATGGTATACGCTCTAATAACAATATATATAATGACTAAGATTCTACAATTGTATACCCCTTAGTAACTGCAAATGTCAACCTAGACATCAGTTCAAAAACAATTATGTAAGTAATACAAAATAAAATAGTGTCTCCCAATATGATGTGTTTATGAATCGATTAGAAAGAAGTCTAATAAGAAAGAAGAGGAATAAGAATAACAAAGAGTATGACAATACAAACATAATAGCTTCTTAATAACTTAGGAAGGCCTCCTTTTATGTACACATACATATATATGTATATGTACTAATGTACATACAAACACATACATAAATAAATACATATAAATAAAGAACAAAGGGGGAAGTTCGAAGGTTGGGAAGAGGTGCAGTACAATCTTTCTGCTTATATCGAAGCACCTCTATTGCACGAATTGGACAAAAGCGTCAGTTGCTTGTGTACATCTAGCTGCTAGATCCTTCTAATTCCTAGAACTTAAGATATAGGAGCATCAAATGGAATGGCATAAAGCATGTCTCACCAATCAAGAGGCAAGAAATCCAGGCTTCTTTCACTGAATCTCATGCCTCCATCCATTCCCCCCTACTTATAAACAACTTTGTTGACCTTATGTTTGATTTTGATGATGACCATATTTAAGTAATTATGATACTAATCATGTGTTTCAAGAGTGGATATAGGATTTTTAAAATATTCACCATCAAGAAATCATCCTCGGAAGAAATCCTCTCAAGATGCCAAGCCAAAGCACTTAAAAGATCAAGTTCTCACAAATTTGGATGGCTCATCATGAAGAAAATGAAATTAGAATAAGCAAATATCATTTGAAAGCATTTGGACCAAAAAATTCAAGTTTGAGAGGCCAAAATATGAAAAAGAATAAAGTTGGAAGATCTTTAGTCGACTCAAGCATCTCTTGAGCTAACTCTGACACAAATTCAGCTTTTGGCACAGACCTTGAGCCGACTCAAGCATGCAGACCGGCACCGGCACAAACCTTAAGCCGACTTAAAAACTATTTGAGTCGACTCAACGGCCTCTGACAGCAATAACGGCTAATTTTCTATACTTTTTCAATAGCTAGTTTTTGGATTTAACAGCTATTCCAAGGGCTCCAATGGTTAAAATTCACTCTCCAGCCACTTCTAAGCCTATTAAAGGCGAGAGAATCAATTGAGAAGGCAGCCAAGTGAATTAAAAAAAGATATTCATCAGTTTGAGTGACAATTATTGAATATCATTGAAAAGAGAGAAAAATGAGGATTTGTGTGCATAAATTTCAGCAAGCTTTTAAGATCAATCTTCTCCATCATCTTCAACATCCTCTCGAACATTAACAAGAGAAATTTAAGCTTCATTTGAGCGATCCATTAGCAGCTTCTTCGGGCTTCAAAGAGTTCAAATTTTTTATTTTTACTTTGTGCTGAAATTCTTATTCTTATATTTTATTTTCTTTATAAGTTTCTTTGGAGGAAAGAAACTTGGGGTTTAGGTCCATCCAAATCCGAAATTAAACATTGTAGATTTTGGTTGGTGAGTCCGAAAAATCAACCGGATTGATTGTGAGCCTAGAAAATAATCGGTGTATAGATTTTGGTTAGTGATCCCAGAAAATCAACTAGATTTATTTATGATTCCAAATAAAACAAATATGCTGTAATCGGACTGATTATAGTAAAATTTTCAAAGAAAGCTTGGGGAGTGGACGTAGGTGCGGGGTTGCATCAAACCACTATAAATTATTTTGTATTTATATTGTACCTTCTCTTATTTACTTTACTTGCTTTTAATTTCTGCTTTCCATTGGTTAAACTCTTGATTTGTATTCACCATCTTAGTTCTGCTGTAACTTACAGCATACACCTCACAATTACTTAAATTAGCTTAATTTGAAGCATATTATTATTTAGATTTCAGATTTAGTTAAAATTTTTAAAAAACCCAATTCACCCCCCTCCTTGAGTTGCTATCTTTCTAGGCAGCAAGTGGTATCAGAGCAGATACTCTAATATTTGTTATTGATCTAGCAATCTTGAGTTAAAGATCATGACAACCCCGATTGGTTCATCCTTTGCTGAAGGCCAATCCACATCTAGACCACCACTATTTAATGGCACTAATTACATTTTTTGAAAAACTAGAGTGAGGATTTTCATATAAATTTTAGATTATGACATGTGGAGAGTCATAACTAGAGGACTACACCACCCACAATCGAAGTAAATGGAGTGTCTCTTCTCAAATCGGAAAAGGATTGGGATGAATATGATAAAAAAGATGGCTCAATTAAATGCTAAAATTATTAATATTTTATATTATTTTTAGTTATACATGAGTTTAATAGAATATCAACTTGTACATCAACAAAAAAAAATTGGGATAAATTAGAAATAACTCATAAAGGACAAGTCAAGTTAAAGAATCTAAAATTAATTTGCTTGTTCATAAATATGAAATATTCAAAATGGAACAATATGAGTCTATTTCTGATATGTTCTCAAGATTTACTAATGTTATTAATACTTTGAATAGTCTTGGCAAAAAATATACTAACCATAAGCTTGTTTGTAAGGTTTTGAGGTGTTTGCCAAAGATATGGAAGGCCAAAGTAATAGCCACACAAGAAGCGAAAGATCTTATCAAGATGTCTTTGGAGGAGTTGATTGGTTCACTCATGATACATGAGTTAAACATGCATCAAAAGAAGGAAGAAGAAGAGTCAAAGAAGAAGAAGACCATTGCGTTCAAATCAACCATCAAACTTGAAGATAGCGATAAATCGGAGGATGAAAAGGAAGAAGAAAGTGAAGATCAAGATGAAGACTTGGCACTACTCCGAAATTCAAAAAATTTCTCAAAAAAAAATGGTTGAAGAAGGAAGACAATGAAGAAAAAGAAAGAAGGAATGTCATTTGCTACAAGTGCAACAAAAGGGGACATTACAAGCCGAATTGCCCCCTACTCAAAAGGAACCCCAAAAGGAGCAACAAAAATGCAATGATGGCTATATGGGGTGATAGTGACATTTCTAGCTCGGATGAAGAAGAATAAGATATTGCAAATCTATGCCTCATGGCCAATGATGATGAGATATATTTTGAAAACTTCTGATTTTTCTTTTGATGAATTATATGAAGCTTTTAATGATTTAATGGATGAATATAAAAAGATAAGACTGAAAAATAAAAAAATTAAAAAGACCAATCTGTTTTTGGCTGAAGAAAAGAATAAAATATTGATCGAAAAAAATGAACTTTTAAATGAAAAGAAAATCTTAACTGAGAAAAAAAATCTTGTAAAATCTGAAAAATTTTTAGTTGAAGAAAATAAAAGATTAAGAAAAGAAATTGAAGTTTTGAAATCTATAGTTGAAAGTTTACCCTTAGTTCTCAAAATCTTCAATTAATATTGAATAATCAAATGACTGTTTTGAATAAAGCAGGAATTGATTTTAATTCTTCAAGAACATAGCAATTTGTTAAAAATATGTTTACAAGAGCTTCACATGAAAATCATTCTATAGTTTGTTTCAAATGTAACAAAGTAGGCCATAAAATTTCAGAATATAATATTAAAAAAAATTATCATACTTTGATTAGATGAATTTGGATTTCAAAAAGAATCATGTGTACTAACTCTAATGAACCCAAGATGGCTTGGGTACCAAAATTTAGAAAATAATTTTGCAGGTTTGCTAAGCATCTGATGGTTTGAAAGGAGCAAATTCTTGAAAATGGATGCTTAGGATTTAAGATGAATGGGTGATGTTGCTTGGTAAAAGCTAAATTTTCTCACATCATACCATCACTAATTTTTGATTTTGTTTCAGTGATTGATTTTGATGCTTGATACCAAGGTTCGCTGTACCGGTACCGGACGGCATGCCGGTGCTAGACCGGTACGGTATGGTATCGGTACCGTACCATACCGACACACAGTACGTCTAGGCGTATTGGTCCGATACCAGTACACAATATTTTTTCGATTTTTAAATTTTTTTTTTGAATTTTTGAAGTTAATAATTGATAAATACAACCTCAATATGGCATTATATTGCATATTATTGACATATTTGGATTCAATTTGGAGTTAGGTTGTGGTATAAAGACTCTTGATCCAAAATTTCAAACATATATTTATTTACATTATATTTCAACTATGTCATCTTAAAATTAAAGAAAAAATATATAAAATACGCATTAAAATATATCTCAATATTTAAGTACAAAGCGCAATAACTGATATACGAACCTTAAGATGTACTCTGCATTTAATTTCTTATCGAGTGTCTGTGACGTTCGTAGATGTCTGGATCATCAATATAGTCTGAAGGGATATCAGTCCAACCCTCTAGTCAAGCTGCACCATACTCTCGAATATTCATCATCTCATAAGGCATCCTCTCTGGATTGTAAGACATCTCAAACCTCTCGCTAAAATTCTGACTCTGAAAAGTATCCTTAAGATGATGGTACGGTTGTGGAGGAGCCCATCCAAATATGCCAGTAGCAAAATCTGATCCGTAAGATGCTCCAGGCTACATAGGGTAGTAACCACTAGAAGATGATGCCTCGAATGCACCATATGCATATGGATCATAAGGTGGCTGTGGATAATAGGATCCATAATGTGAGGATGATCCAGATACATCCATGGACCCTGCTCCACGTGCAAGATCGTCCGCAGTATATATATATATATAATTAAAATATATACAAGTATAACAAAACACGATAGTTTAATGATAATTAAAATAATTATATATAATTTTAAAATAATTTTAATAATTATTTTAAAACTTATAAATTCAAAATAAATATGTTATATGCTTCAAATAATATTTTTAAATTAACTAAAATATAATATTATTTTTATATATTTTTTATTTTATAATTAAATTTTTTAATTTAAATAATTAAAAAAATAATTTTTTAATTTCAAATATTTAAAAAAAATTGAAATTAGATTTAAGTAGCTTGAATCATTCTAAACATGATTCCCAAACTCTAATTTTTTTCTCTAAAATTTAATTTTTTTTAATTTTTAAATAAATAAATATTTAAAAATATTTAAAAAATATATAATTAACGAAAATTAATAATTTTGATGTCATCGTGTAGATCTTTCAAAGATCTATCACATATCATTAAATCATACCAAAATCATAAGATTTTGGCATGATTTTCTCCTATTTTTATTTTACCTCATTTTTATCCTATTTCTAACAATAAAAATAAAAAAAAATATTTACTAACAAAATAACAGATTATCTTATCTCCGGCCAAAGATCAGCCTCTTCTCAAATCACTCCTCCAATTTCACGAAATTTTGCCTTCTTTTCTAATTTTTTGGAGGTCTCAACGATTAAGTTGCCCACGACCATGGGTGTTCTCTGAGAACTCTCAAAGAACACCGAAGGCCTGATGCTTATTAAAGCACCAGGCCCTCCCCCCATGTAAAGTGGGCCACGCCCATTTCTCTCCCCCCTCCCTCCCTCCAACCACATGAAAAGGCCCACACCTTCCCCCCTCCCCCATGTGAAATGGTCCCCTGGGCGGTACGGCTCGGTTCCCTCCGAACTGACGGCGAACCGAGCTATACCGCCCGATTTCAAGTGGTATGGGCCCGAACCGCACCGAACCGGACGGTTCGATGCGGTTCGGGGTCGTTTTCCGAAAAACAGGCCCGGACCGGTCCGGCTCAGTACGCCCCGTACCGGACGGTTCGGCCCGATACGGCAAACCCTGTTTGATACATATGCTTGATATTATGATGATTTTTCAGTGCTCACTTGAATATATTGATAAATATGTTCTCTTAATTCTAGTATCATATTGATTGGTAGAAGCATAATTTTATTTTAAATTCAGCATGCTCTCAAACCCCTCATAACATGATATCACTTGTAAAACTTAAATTAAAATAAGCTTGATGGATTATAAAAATATTTGAGTGTAAAACTCTCAAATTAATTTTTGACACTCTCATAAGATATGTAATTATTGAAATATCTTAAAAAAATTGCTTGATTTAAGGAACATCAAGATAAGTCATCAATTCATAAAAGATTACATGCTTGATATGGTTGATTTGCATTGCATCCTAGATTGATCCTTAAGATTTTGAATATCCCATAGCTAAACCTAAACTTTTAAAGCCTTTATCTAGTTTTCTCTAAATTTGGTCATATTTGATTTGATTGATTATCATATCCTCTAATCGATTAATTCATGATCCCCCACTTGATTCATTTATTCTAATATCATTTTTATCATTAATTTGATTTGCCTTTGATCCCTAACCTATTTGAGCTATTCTTCTTTGGATCAAAATTTTTTGAACTATTTTCTATATTGGAGAGTCGACTCATGATTTCTTAGGATGCTAAAATTCTCTCTTAGTGCATTAGTATCCCTAGCAATCCATCTTTTTGATACATGTAGCCCTCGTGCATTTTGAATATATTGATGTATTAATCAACTCTTGAAATCACATTTTGACAAATCAATAAAAATCTAATCTTTTTTAAAAATTGAGTATGTTTGATGATGTTATTTGTTTAATTTCTATGTTTATTTATTTGATTCAATATTTTCTTGATTTATAAAACTAAGGGAAAGAAAATGTAAAGCTTATTTTTCTTGAAATTAATTAAATGTGCATAATTTGAAAGAAAAAGGAGGAGTATGAAGATAAGTGAATTATTTGGCACTAGTCATGAAAAACAAGGGGAGATAACATTATTGGAACTTAAAGGAGAAATCACTCTGAAACTTAATGAAAATAAAAATTATTGATGATTATTTGTACACTCCTATTGCTTTGATTTGTGTTTGAAAAATCATTTATACTTGATTTCGTCATTCATACTTTGCATGGTTTGATTGTACCAACTTTTTGACAATTAATTAGCATCCTAAAAAAAAATATTTTGCATCGATTGATCATCTTTTGAAAAATAAACTTGAAAAATGCTTTTCATAGCTTGTATAAAGCTGAATTTGAAATACAAATCCTTATTTTGTTCAAATAATTAATCTAAAAAGTGATTTTCTTTGATCTTTAAGTAGTATCAAACTTTTAAGAAAATCATGATTTGGTTTGAATTTAATCGATTTATCTTTTTCAATCAAAAACTTTCACAATTGGTATCAGACAATATACTATTGCTTTGTACTCTATTGCTTTATCTCTTGGTAAAAAGAAAAGAATGCTTTGTTTCAAGTTTATTTTCACTTTGATATCTCATTTTACTCTGATGCACTCATAATTTGATATCATTTGAAACTATCTACCAAAATTGATATCTTTTCTAAATTTAAATTTATTGATACTAATTAAAGAAAAAAAAGATGAATTTTGTAAATATCTTTCATGTTTGACTTTGATACTCTATTCTTTGTTTTGAAAAGCTCTATCATTATTGGATCTTTAAAGCTGAAGCAATTTTCTACTAAATTTGAGAATCTATTTAATGCATCTATTTTATTCAAAAAAAGAGGAGATGTGTTTTAAAACTATATTGTTCAAGGGAGGAGAAGTATTTTTTTTAAATCTATATTGTTCCAAAATGGAAGAAGCAATTCAATTTGAATTTGATGCTAACTTTCAAAAAGATGAAACAAATCATGAAATTTGAATTTGAAAATTGGATTCAAATTAAATTTAAAAAAGGAGGAGAAGTGTTTTTGAGTATATTTTGTCCAAACAAAAAAAGTTCTAAAATCTGAAATTTGATACAGTTTTTTTGAATTTAATTTATTTTCTATTTGATTTTGATGATTCATTTTAAAATCCTTTCCTTGAGCTTTTTGATACTGTCAAAAAAAAAAAGAGTTATATTGAGTATATGCTTGAGATGATCATATGCTTGAAATGCTTGAGTTGATCACTTGATTCATTATGCTTGAGATACTTATTTGCTTACTTGAGAAAATCATATGAAATGAGTATGTTATGTTAAATATAATTTTAGATGTATATACTCTTGAATATAATGGTAACATTCATGAAGTATTTACAAATGTTTACTTATTCACTTCATGTTTATATTGGTAAATTAATTGAAATACATTATATTTATTTGCGCATATCTCAAAGTTTTGTCATCATCAAAAACGAGAGATTGTTGACCCTATGCCTGATTTTGTTAATTATCAAATTTTGAGTAATTATAATACTAATCATATATTTCAAGAGTAGATGTAGGATTTCTAAAGTATTCACAATCAAAAAATCATCCTTGGAAGTAATCCGTTTAAGATGCCAAGCCAAAGCACTTAAAAGATCAAGTTCTCACAAATTTGGATGGCTCATCATGAAGAAAATGAAATTAGAAGAAGCAGATATCCTTTGGAAGTATTTGGCCCAAGAAATTAAAGTTTGAGAAGCCAAAATATGAAAAGAATGAAGTTAGAAAGTCTTGAGTTGACTCAAGCATCTCTTGAGCCGACTCTAGCATAAATTCAATTTTTGGTACAAGCCTTAAGCCAACTCAAGCATGCAGACTGGTACTGGCACAGACCTTGAACCGACTCAAGGATTGCTTGAGTCGACTCAACAACCTCTAACAGCAATAACGACTAATTTTCTACACTTTTCCAATGACCATTCCAAGAGCTCCAACAGCCAAAACTCACTCTTCAGCCACTTCTAAGCCTATTAAAAGCTAGAGAATCAATTGAAAAAGCAACCAAATAGATTAAAAATAGATGTTCATCAATTTGAGTGAGAATTATTGAATATCATTGAAAAAAAGAAAAGAGAAGATTTTTGTGTACAGATTTCAGCAAATTTTTTAGATCAACCTTCTCCATCATCTTTCACATCCTCTCAAACATTAACAAGAGAAGTTCAAGCTTCATTTGAGCGATCTATCAGCAACTTCTTCGGACTTCAAAGAGTTCAAATTTTCTATTTTGACTTTGTGCGAAAATTCTTATTCTTATATTTTATTTTTTTTACAAATTTCTTTGGGGAAAGAAACTTAGAATTTAGGCTCGTCCAAGTTCAGAATTAGATATTACAGGTTTTGATTGGTGAGTCCGAAAAATCAACTGAGTTGATTGTGAACCCGAAAAATAATCGGTGTATAGATTTTGGTTGGTGATCCCGAAAAATCAACTGAGTTTATTTGTGATTTCAGGTAAAACAAATATGCTGTAATCGGACTAATTATAATAGAATTTTCAAAAAGAGCTTGGAGAGTACACGTAGATGAGGGGTTACACCAATCCACTATAAATTATTTTGTACTGTGCCTTCTTTTATTTACTTTACTTGCTTTTAATTTATGCTTTACATTGGTTAAACTCTTGATTTGCATTCATTATCTTAGTTCCACTGTAGCTTAAAGCATACACCTTACAATCACTTAAATTAGCTCAATTTGAAGTATATAATTATTTAGATTTCAGATTTAGCTGAAATTTTTAAAAAACCCAATTCACCCCTCCTCTTGGGTTGCTACCTTTCTGGGCAACAAACTTAAGCCATTAACCTCCTCGAGTATGTTACCAATGCAGTCACGAAGAAATAAAGGGAAAGAAAAAGGCTTCCCCTCTCTATCTTCATTCAAATTCTCAAACTCATTTGTGCATCACTTGGCATCAAAAGAAAGTATCCTCCAGCAAAGCAGTTACAACCTACAAGAACCTCAAGACATTATTAACCATATGTGATCCACTATCTTCTTGATGCCATCTTTACCTAGGCTTAAGTGTCTGCACCATCTCCAATATATCCACATGCCAAGGTACGTAGGAATTGCTAGGATAAATACTCATTAAATAGTCTTTTCCTAATAAAGATTGAGAAGGCAGGACTTCTGACCCATCTTTCCTCAAAGATGGGAATGCTAGAACTTCTGTTTGACTCGAGTAATTATACGTGTAAGTTGAGAATATTGCATGTACCAAGTACAGTATGACAATATCCCCAACGGCAAATATGGGCAGTGGCCAAAGAAGCACAGCTAGCATCACGACACAATCAAGAAAATTTTTAACAAAATAACCATCGGTAATTTGAAGATATGATTACTTTATTGGATATTTTTTGACATCATGAATTTTGTTTACGGTAACAAAATACCAAACAAGAGGCCCATATCCTACCTTACTCATACACCTACAACAGCAAAGCAACAACACATACCATACTGCAGTTAAGCAGAGAATCAACACTACGCAATTGATAAATTCCAAAAAAACTAACAACACAAAGACTACCCTGACCTCCCATCCATCAAAGATCAGCCTCACAAACAAAATTAACCACGGAGACAGACAACCCGAACCTCCCATCCATCAAAGAACAGCCACACAAACAAACATATGATCAAGAACCATACATTTATCGTATAGAACAGCTATAAAGAGGTCGGATCGGATCAGCACATTCTACAATAGAGTTCTGTTACACAAACAACAAGAAGATAACTTTTCCTTGGATTTTTTTTTTTCCATTCTTGTTTTTTACCTGGACGGGCTTGGGGCCGTACTTAAAGAGAACGCCACGGAGCTGGTTCTTGCGGGAGCCGGATCCGAGGCCGTTGGTGGCGGCGGGGATGGAGGAGGCGCCGCCGCCAGTACCGGCGGCGGAATTGAGGGAGCGGCCGCGGACGAGACCGGCGAGCCAGGAGGAAGAGGAAGAGGACGAGGAGGAGGAGGCCGGGGCGGGGGCGGGGGCGGTGACCGAGGGATCCATAGGGAGCGATCGGCTGCTTCTCCTGCTTCCCCGCCCATGTGATGGGGAGAAGATGGGAATTTAATTATTTCTTTGTTTTTTTTTTTTTTTTTTGTGGTGGGGAGATCTCTCAAATGGATGGCTGTGATTCAATGGTCTAACGATTGGTGATCTATCAATATTTTAAACTTAAAATTGCTTGCGATTGTCCGTCTTCCACGTAGGTGCTCGGTCAGCATTCCACCATCCACCAATCCTCGGAGTGTCCTGTGTCCACCTGCTCCTGCCACCGATGAAAAGAACTTTTCTTGCTGGCCGTCCTAATAGTGACGGATTTATTATTATTATTATTATTATTATTATTATTATTATTATTATTATTATTATTATTATTATTATTATTAATTTATTATCAATTTATTTTATAGTGACGTATTTACTATATAAATTATTTTTATAATAAATTAATAACAACAATATTTTTTATAATTATAATAATAATATGATAATTACTATACAATAATAGAAAGACTATATTACTATAGTAATCATTGTTTTAATATTATAATAATAACTTAAAAATAATTATTATAATCAAGTATACTTATTATTCATAGTATAATATCATATTGATTCTTATCATAATCTATACATAATATTATAATAATAATAATTGATTTGTATTGGTAATAATATATGTAATTATTTTTATGTTGAATTATTTTATAGTGATATAATTACTACATTAATAGCTATTAATATACTCTAATAATGATTTAACAGTACTACGTTATATTATTATTATTATATAGATTATCAAGAGGTGATGCATTGTGAATATACTTATGTCTTTTCATATCTCAATTTGGATTCAAAATCTCATGAATTCTTGTCCAAATCTTGGCAAAGATTTATGCTTGATAAAAAATTTTTATTTTATTTCATGTGTTGATTATATAATTTATATTCATGCTGCAATCCTTACATATTACATTAGCAATGGTTAATCATTTAGTTGCAATAAACCCTTATACAATGACCATATACCAAGCATGTTATAATCTGCTTTGCAATCCTCAGTAACAAATAATTAAAAAATAATAATTTTTGCAACTACAATTCTAATTATAGCAAATGAAGTAACAGTCTCCATTTAAATTATATACAATAAAATTATAGGCAAACCAGTAGCTTGAAGAAATTTTGTAACCATCTTTTTCTGCTTCCTATTGCCGTATTATTTCCTAACTTCATTTTCCATCCTAATAATCATGAAATTCATCTGGTTTTTTTTAAGAAAAAAAAGAGCAAAGCTGCACCTTGTGACCAACTTAATAACAATGCATATTACTCTCCGTAAATTTTTTAGATTACGATAAACAAAATTTATTTTTACATACAAAAACCAACTGTTGTGAATGGCCATTTGTATGGCCAAATGATAAACATCATATAGGATATAATTTATTCATAAAAAAATATAATTTTTTTTACCGAATCAAAAATTATTGATTAGAATCATCTTATACCATCCAATAAAAAATTAGCACGTCATTCAAAAAAAATTTGTTTTATTCAAACCAGCAAAAAACAATCAACTAGCTAATTATCGCTAACGGTTAATTTTTTTTCAATCAAAATTTTCAATTAAATTTAGATAATAATAAATATTTTTTATAATATATGATATATCGATTTTTTATTGAATGGCTATAGAACGATTCCGACCGATAATTTATCCACCGCATCCGTTTGAAAACAACTTTGGCGAGCTGCACCAATAACCTCATGACACGGGTGGTACAGTAAAACTTTCGAGTGAACTGCACCGTGACCGACACTTTTCTCGTCCCTTTTCCTGGAAGCATCAACGGCTCATACTTCGTCTCTCACGCTTCCTCTTTTTCTCCCTCGACTCCAGCCCGCGTCTGTTCCATCAGCTACTTAAAGCTGAGGTCAGTCGCTTGCCCTTTCCTCTTCTTCCTATTGTTTTTCCTCGTCTTGGAGCTCCCGATCTCCATCGGTATCAGTTCGCGTGTTCTTCTTCTTTCCTTTCTTTGTTTTCTTTATCGTCAAGGTTGAATTTATGTGAAAAAAACAGATTTTTTGCCTTTTTTTGGTTTTTTTTGTGATTCATTATTTCGATTTTGTTAGGTTTCTTTGTGGTGAAATTTTGGCAGGTAGATGATGTTGCGCTCCATTTAAAAGTTGATCTCTTTTTTTTTTTTATGTTTTGGCAGATTACGAGCTCCGAGAAGATGACTTTCAAGTCGGTCTTTTGTTGTCTGCAGGATGTTTTCCCCCAAGTAAGAAACAGCCTTATAATCGTAGTCACTGATTTTGATTGTTGAATAGAATTCAGTAAGTAATTTTTTAAGAAAAAAAACAAAAGATGATTTCTCGAGGTGAGGATGACCGGCTGTGTATAGAGTTTTTCTTGTAATTAGCCTTCTAATCTAAGCTAACATAATCTTGTGCTTATTTGTAGGAAGTTATGTCTTCTGCTTATTTGTATACTAGGAATTTTCTGTATCTCTCGGAGATATGCTAACAAGTCTCATAAACCTAAGCCTAATGGTGCTTATGATCAACCACAACAATTAACAAGGCATATATATATATATATATATATATCTGTGTGTGTGTGTGTGTGGGGCTATAGTTTATTGGACTGAGCTATACAGTTTCTGCTCATGGCAAAATAATATGAATATTAATCTTGTTACTGTGATCATTAAGTTATTAAAGATTTGTCCTCAATTTGAGTAATTAAAGAGGTTGATTTATTCAAGTCAAACTTCTTGACATATTTCTGTGAATGAAGATTTTCAGTATGGAATAGTAATTGCTACTCTATGATTTTCTGTCTGTCTGTCATCTTGCCAATAGTCCGCCTAGGCTCTCACTTGAGTGGAAGCATAATATTTTTCTTTAATTACACCATCTGATATCACTGTAAAGTTTAATATATAAACCTTGAAGCTCTGATTTTAAATGTGAAGAACTCATGCTTGCAGATTAGTACAAAGTCTATGAGGATAATGTCTCTAGGTTCCTTGCAACACCTTCCATACCTGATGGGTCCACAAACAATTTGCTTATGATGCACTCATCGCCATCAAGTATCAACTGATTAAAAATGAAGGCCTTGTAAACTAGGGCATTTATAAACATGCCAGGATCTCTCCCATGCATGACTTGTGGTAGTAACTTGAATGACTGATTTCCTTGAATACTTTATGAAAACTTCTTTAGTAGGCCTTTCTCTCAACAAGAGTCTAGCATATATGTTGCATGTGATGTGAGTGGTGGTATGGATGTATGTCATGCTCCACACTAGTTGAATATTTTCTTATATTATTCTTATAATTTGATGAATACATGCACTCCTCTTATTTCCCTCCCTCAAAGTAAACACTGGGTTAAGCGGGGTATTTTAATTTAAGATATTTGTAGTTATTGTCAGTGAGATGAATGACTGTGTGACACAGAGCTTCACAGACAGATTTGGAAGTTTTGATTTAATATTTTAATATATAATTAGGCATATAAAATGTTTAGCTAGGAGCTTTTTTAAGGTTTACCATGTGAGTGCCTGAGAATGCAACTGCTTTTTCCATGGCATGTGGGCTGTGGAGTACCATCCAGCAGCCCCCAATTGAATTGGTGTGCCCTAGTTATCACCCATGATGTTTTAATTCTAAAGGCTGTTGGATGCCATTCCACAACCCACATGGTTTGCATCACGATCAACCTTTGATAGCAGCTACCTAGAAGATATACTCCTTTTTGTGTAACTATAATACATAGAACATCTTGAGATCTAAACAGTTGATGCGACCATGCATAAGCCCAAAGCTTAAACTTAGGAAAACTTAGTTCTCTTTGTGCCATATTCCAGAGAAAAAAAAGTCAATGACCATTGAAGAAGCTTTCCTAACAAGTTTACAAAGGGATGATCTTTTTGCATTATCTAGATTTTTTGTGTAGATTATCTCAAATTGAAAATTTTATATGGAAGAACCAGCAAGCCCCCCCCCCCCCCCCCTCTTCTCTCTCTCTCTCTCTCAATCTGTGCCTTGTTAAAAGCTACTAGTAAATTGTCTTTTGAAGTTTATTATTTTCCCATTTCATGTATTTCGGGTCTTTACCTTAAGGTTTGCACTTACATTGATTACTGAACACATCATAACAACCTATAAATGGCAGCACATACTTAAGGTTATTATGGCTATATGAGATAAATCCTTTCTCTCTCTCTCCCTCTCTCTCTCTCTCTAAAATATATATACACACACCCCCTCCTCCCTGTGGCTCTCTTTTTCTCCTAAGCAAAGGATTTAGTCAAGATGTTATGCAGGTTATATCTAATTAAATTGAAGTGGTTTCCTCACAGAAAGGCATAGTTATATCTAATAATGATAGTTTTGATGGTTTAATTATCATGCAGTAAGTCCACAACAATCTTCATGAGACTAGGTATTTGAGGTTTGTGCTATTTGAATGGAATACAAAAGAGTTTGAAACTGAAATGGAATGTAAAAAGTTGTCTTTCACATGATATGACACCAACTTTGCACTTAAGATACTTCAAACATCATATAATAGCCTTAAGTATCTATGTTAGAATTACTTTTTGGTAATTCAATCAAATAGGTTGGTTGTCGTACAAGGCTTGTTCAGGAATTCAGTTAACTTCTAAATTCTTGAATTTATTAATTGGAAACCAATATATGCCACATAAATATAAATGTAAGTTTATTATTCTTGTTGCCTGCTCACGGAATTGTTGCATTTACAAAGTAATAATCGATTCTTTTTTCATGACTTCCTCCAGGTAGATCTTCGTATCCTAAAGGCTGTTGCCATTGAACATTCAAAGGATGTTGATGCAGCTGTTGAATTTGTTCTTTCAGAAGTTTTACCATGTATAAGTGAATCAAGGGATACATCTTATACTCTTGATAATGCTTATGACATGGAACATTCACTTGCCAGTGGTAGGTGTTCCTTTGATGATGTCATATATTATTAATGGAACTACTCATCTTTTGGGCTTGTTGATCATGGCATGATTTTTTCTGCTCCATACATGTGTGGGACAAACATGTAAAAGATAATGTACTTTTGCTTTTTCTTTTTGGTAGCTAATACTAGACAATGTGTTGGATGTGTAGCTGGAATAAACAAGCAGGATAGTTTGTTGGGACATCAGGGAGCCAAAGAGAATAGAAGTCTGCTCCCAGAACCACTTGTTGTATGTGAAAGCACTTTTTCTGATATTTACACACATGCAGCTAATGCTAAGTCATCATGCATGGAGAAATCAGAAGGCAAAGGTTCACATATTGAACATGTAGGTGGGCCAAATAAGCCAAGTTTGTTATTGTGTCCACATGAAGCTGTTGAAGTTACTGCAAGTCCATCATCACAAGCAAAACTGATGGAAGATGTAATAGACCTTATTTTTGATCATACAATTAATTCTTTTCACTCAAAGCCACACTCCTTGGATGAAATAGTTATGGACACTACACCTTCCAATATCCATGTCCATGATCACCTATCCAATGCAGCACATCGAAAGGCAGTCGATCTGGTAGAACAAATAGTTGAACCAAGTCAGGGATTGGCAAAAGATGAGTGTGTTTCTTTTGATGGTAATGTCCAAGAATTGTATAGGACAGAGGCTAACAGTACTGTAACATGTGTTGGTGTGCAAGCTCAGCATTTTTCATCCTCAATCCTTGAAGATGGTACAGATATAATGGAATCTGGTGCTGCTGTAGAGAAGGATATGAATGGTTATGAAGGTGAACATAAAGAACAATTATCAAGATGTTTAACAGAGGCTGCAAATATCCAGGATTTATGTGATTTAGAAGTTAATCACTCTGTTGTAACTTCCTTTACCCCGTGTGGTGATATCTCATCATCTAATCTTGAAAACAGTACGGACTCTGTGAAGTGTGAAACTGGACATGTGAATACCGACACTTCTATATCTGAATTTGAAAAACAGCAGCCGAGGTGTCTTACTGAGAATGATGCTGAGTTGTTGGCCTTTGAGAATAAGATGGCTTCTGTGGGTGATAATTGTCAATCTTCCATGGTAGCTACTCAATCTGGCCAGGATGTAAACATTAATTTTCTCAAAGATTTTATCCTTGATGCTAAAAACAGCAAGGTACGACTTGTGCAATATAGTGTAGTTCATTTTTAGATCACTTCTATTCAGTTTTATTTTGTTTTACGATCAATGAACTCTTTTAATGTGAAATAAACTAGTATTTTGATGAATCTAGCATTTAGTGAATATATTGTTTTTCCCTAGGTCTTCAACAGCACACTTTCTGTAGGATCATACAGTACTGTGGTCATCTTATTCTTATTCTGATGATGGGTGATTTAAAAACAGCTGAATTATACTAGTATCAAATCTATACCTAACAGTTTTATCCTTTTTGTATGGAGAATCATATTTAGATGTTAAAGGCAAGATGAAACTTAAGCTCATAAAGTAAACATCATTCTCAATATGTACTAGATACCTGGTAAGGAATAACCAGAATGAAAGTTAAGTTACAAATATGCTAATTTAAATCAAAGAATTAGGATATTTGTGCAAAATGCGAGTTCAATTTTTAGTGCATGTAACATGTTTTTGGGAGCACTACATAAGGTTAGTTCTAGGCTTCTAGCCATCCTTTTGCAACTGAAGGCTAAGATCAAGGGTTTATATTAATGTTTGCTTTTCCTTGATTTTTAGATATGGTGGTAGTGTAGATAGTGAGATCAAACCCAGCAAATCAATGAGAACCCTTATTTAAAGGTCTAGAATAGGCTTCTTGGTGGGGAATTTTTATTGGATCTTCTTTAAGATGGATCTTTCATCATTCATAGACATTCTGGAGACTTATCCAAAAGGACCAAGCTATCCTAGGGCTTACTTTTTTTTTTTTCCCAAAACCATCAGATTGTATTAATTAAATGTAGATGTCACTCATATAATTTATGATATTTGTCCAGAAGATGATTGTGATGAGGAGAGCATCATTAGCCATCTTTGCATGTGGATAATCTCTTTCTTCCAGGCCATTTTTTTCCTCTTGGTTGAGACTCTAGATTCTAGAAGATAAATGTAGTCTAGAAATTCATTTATTTTTTTCTTCTGTACCCTTTAAATAGCAAAGCTCTTCATTTATATCGGAAAGAAGATGATGTGCAGATTCATGTGCAACAAGAGGTTATAAAAGAGTGTGATAGGCAGTACCTATCTGCTTCCTAATTCAGTTTAAGAATACTTGCGCTTTTATTTGAAGAGGGATTAGAAGGAGGAAAAGGGAAGGAATGGGTGAATGCAGTATGAAAAAACTTTTCTGAGAATTTTTTTCTTTTTAAACTCATGGTTTTGATGAATCTCTAAAAACAGAATTAAGGCAGCATTTCTTTTTTTTTTTCTTTTCTTTTTTTACCTCATGTAAAACTAGACTTGAAAGGTGGATTTAATTTTATGATTAATTGTGAAAAATGGAGATATGTTGCCCACAAGTTACTTTTGTCGCATTATGTTATGCACGAGTTATGAGGTTTAAAAAATGAAGGTGAATTTCTCATATTTTGTTTTTCTTTTATGCGTCCTTATAGATCCTTTTTCTATTTTTCATCTTGCAAAGTTATCCCCTAGTTGACCACATTTGTTCTTGAATAAAGAAAAGAGAAAAAAGAAAGGTGAAAGGACTACTTCCTTATCTCAAGATAAGGTCTGGTGTTGGAACATGCAACTTTTAAACTAATTAAGTAGTAATGGCTGTTGTAATTCACTGAATCAGATGAGGTGAAAGTACAAATATTTAAGATAATGGAAGCATATAATATGAAACTAATTCATCTATAGGTGACAGGAGTACATAATGTTATGTCCAGTTGGGGTGCCAGTGGCCAAATTCAAAACTCAAACAACCTCCATCGCAGTAACTTTAGCCATTTCTTGTTTTTACCTTTTATAGTGTCTCTTCACAACTGTTCCTCTTGACAGTCAAACCAACTGAATATCAGTATGTACTCATCACTCATATACATCTGTATCTTACACGGATTAAACTGATTAATATAATTATTTCTTTTTAAATTTTCCTCTTCTTTATCACTGGAAAGTGAGCTACCGATCTGTTTAGTTTCTACATTTGCATTCACTGATTAGCCAGGGCATGATATTTCACAATCTTGTTTCTGTCAAATATAGCTTTGTATTTTTTAAGTTCTGGCTGTATTGTCTTTACCCACTTTATATTCTTTTGAATGGCTATGGATCATACACTGTTTCTGCTTTGCATATTGGTAGCTGCATGCTATAATTTCCATCTTCTCCTATGTGGGTGCATCTGTCTTTGTTTTTGCTTCTTTCAAGTTTTGAGTATTGCAAAGCAGTTTGCTTGTTTAAGGCCGCCTCAAAATAAGTGCAGGGCAGAGTTTCCCACCAATTGGCTAAGAGCTTATATTTTATAATTACTGTTGAAGTATATGTAATTTCTTCACTGAAAACTGTGCAGAAAACATTGGCATCTGCCTTGGAATCAGTTATTAATATGGTAAAAGCAGTAGAGCTTCATGAGGAGAGAGCCAAACAAGCTAAAGAAGAAGTTATCATGGCTGGTCAGGATATTCTTACCAAGGTGGAGGACCTCAAACAGATGGTGAAACATGCACAGGAATCAAACGATAAGGTTGTGCACTTGATTTTATTATGGTTTCTTCTTCAGTTTGATGGTAAGGGAACTGATCTTATTTCCTAATTTTGGCAGAGAGCTGGGGAAGTTTATCATGAGAAATCCATATTAACAACTGAAGTTCAGGAGCTTCAGTCCCGGCTTATCAATATGTCAGATGAAAGAAACAAATCCCTTTTAATCCTTGACAAGGTGAAAAGGGAAATACATTTAATTCGTATTCCCATTACGTGCTTTTCTCTACCATGCAATGAGTATTTGTGCTTTTTAAATTTTTAAAGTAAAATTTTCTGGTTATAGCTATCCAAGGATTATAGCTTCACATGTAAATTGCACGTCAGAGGCATTCAATGCTCTTACATCCAGAGCTCTCTTTGATGTTTCAAATATATAATTTTACTTAGCATTTGAAATATCATATATCATACCTTTAGGGGGTGTTTGGTTCGCAATCGGAATCAAAATGGGAATGAAAATCGGAATGGCTTGAAATCGGAATCGGAATGGCCAAATCTCCTGAAGTGTTTGGTTCGTGACCGGAATCGAAATCGGAATCGAAATTGGAATGAAAAATTGAATCCATAGAGAAGAGTAGGGCTTGAGTTCTATATAGATTGAGCCATTCCCATTCCACCCCGGAATCGGAATGGAACTCCTTCCAACCAAACGGTTGGAATGGGAGTCATCCATTCCGATTCCGATTCCAGACCCCCACTCTCCCAACCAAACACCCCTTTAGTGTTCAGTTCCTGAATTCTTTTAATGTTTCTGGTGCAATATCATAGATTTAAGTCATAGTCCAACAACTTGAATGCAATAAATAACCAAAATGAGAAAGAAAACTAAAATTCCTCATAATTTACAATATAAGATAGACAGTTGAACATTTACTTGTACTGGATTAGTTACTTTTGGGTTTATTGCAATCCAACCCATGTTTATGCAATTTAAATCCATATTGAAGGAGAATGAAAATCTCTTAAAAAGTTACAGCTATTTGAAAGTCCCTAACATGCTTTAGGCCCCTTGTAGCTATGCGAAACATATCAAACTTTTCTAATGATGCAATGAAATTACAACAATATATAATTTATAGTGAATAAAATAATAATATCACCATTATTGCAAGGTTAGTAGTTATTGATAACTACTATTCGTCAATGTTCTTCATCCTATTTGGAGCCTAAATGCTCAAGCTGGATCTAATTTTCATGAAATTCAGACAGGAAACTATGATTATAATTAATGTGTTATATTTAACCCAAGTTTCACGGATTTGGTATCGAAATCCGTGCCAGTTGCCGACCGATACGGTACTAACAATAAAAAATTTTAAAAAAAATCCTACCCAATGGTCAAAAAAAAAGAAAATCATGCCGAACCGATACCGTACCGAACCAACTGGTTCGGTCTGGTTTAGGTCATTTTTCGAAAAACAGGCTTGAATCAAATCGGTTCTCCACCGATATAGTACGATACAGGGTGTACCGGCTAGTTCGGACTGGTACAGAATACCATGATTAAACCATTATTTTTATGGACTAAGATTAATTCTGGTTCCTGAATAAGATTTACTCATTGAATTACACCAAAGCCCTATGCAAGCAACCTGGCCTATCCATAAAGCCCAAAACAAACCAGCCCACAATCCTTTGTTTAGTGAATAGGGTTTGGATCTGGGCTGAGATCCAAAACTGACCTGAACCATAGGCTGGAGCTACTATGCCTTCTCCTTTCCTAATTTAAACCAGCGAAGGAAACAAAAAGCAGCCATGGTCAATCATAGCCGAACCTCCCATGGCCATGCTGTGGTGTATGATAAAGTGTGGAAACCACCCATCAGCTATCCAACTATTAGGATAAACTGATGGGCACCTTGATGCCAGCAGCCAATGATGAGTGTGGGAACTCAAATTGAAAGGGATAGGGGCCATTAGTATGGTCAACCATAGAGATGGCTAGCCAAAGGGCACCCACCAGTCAGCCACCATGTTGCCAATATACCAGCTGGTGACTGGTCTGGCATGGTGGGGATGGCGGTCTCTTGCAAGATTTTTTAATCTTTCTTTCATAGAAGAAAATGTACTTTTACCTTGCTATGATGTAGTCCAGCGACCAATCCATGATGTGGTTGCCACCATGATGTTGGTAGTACTTGAATCCTTGACAATGTTCATGAACACAAATCTCTTTCCAATGTAAAATTTCTGTCAAGAAAGAGGACATTTTTTTAAAATAATCTCACTAGTAGCAAGAACACCATCTGATCATGAGAAAACTGAACCCCCTGATTTACCCCTTTTTAATTCCAAAAATGAATATGAAACCATTATATGTTAATTTTAGAATTAAGAGTAATTCTTTAATCCCAAAAAAAATTGATCTAAAATTTCTGATCTTGCCATGGTTTGCTTAATCATAGAACACAGACTATGGTGCTCTAGTCTTACATATAAGATTATGTACAATAATGCATAGGATCATTGTTCTCATGATCAAGGAAAATCACAAATGGTATTAAGGTTGGATTGCATACCTTACATTGACAATGGCTGGAATACTCCTATAAATTATAATCGAATCACTAAGCATCCTAGTCTTCTCTCTTCTCACTCTCCACGTAGAGTATTGCTGGTAGTCGATACTATACCATATTGGACGTACCTTATTGTACCATACCGATGCTTGGTATGTCGAATCTTACTGTACCATATACGTTCCGGCACTGTAATAGGATAGTACCAATATGGGGTTCGGTATCGAGATGACAAATCTTGTCTGTGAGTGTACCTTGCTACAAGTTAGAGAGAGGGATTGAAACCCTCATATATATAGTTGCTAGTTTTGTAAACCTTCAAGATCCCTAGTCTATGTAGGACTTTAGTTTCATCTCCAAGTAATTGGAATAGGCAACTTAACTGATCAGGCTAACCTTATGCAGAGTCCTGGTTTATTAAAACAAAACATGGAGCCACAACTTATGTCTACAAGTGATTTTTTAGGCCACTTTACATGGATAAATTCTAACATGCACACATGCATGATCAAAGCTCCCCTTGACTAAAGTTTCAATGCAGTTGTCCAACTACAGGGCTGCACTGGCAAGCAGTGAACCCTTAACACCATTTTCCTTTGCCATTAACTCCCCCCTCCCCCATTTGCCAGGTCTTCCCCATCCCTAGGTTCTGAGTTGTCTTAGAGAACTCAACACCCACGAAACTGATAGTATTTAATGCCTTTTTCTTTAAAATTGTCTTTGCTAACAATTCAACCAAGGTCATAGATTCAAAATTTAGAAAATATAGAGGAATTCGCCATAAATTCACAAAAACGAATCCACAAGTTTACTGTATTCCTTTACACATTTTTGTGCAACCCTTTATTGTCTCTACTGCAGCTATGGAAAACCAATATCAGGTCCAGTAATTCCTTTGGCATTGTTGCAATTGATTGTCATTGATATGTTACATATAATTTTAACAGAATGGGTTACATGCTTTATAAGTTGTTGGAAGCCAATGGATAATGTGAAATGATGTATATTTTAACTGCAGTTTGTGTTTTCTGCTCCTGACCTCAGCTTCCTTCTTGCTAGATTCGCCAAAATCTTGAAGCACGATTAGCTGCTGCAGAGGAAGCACGGGCAAGAGCTGAGCAGGAAAAGCTTGAAAAGGAAGAATTGGCTCGCCAGGTTCTTAACGAGGAGGCCACCATCATGATGACCGTGGAGCATGAGTCCAGAAGACTCCAACAGGAAGCAGAGGAGAACTCCAAGGTAACCATTTATTAATTCTACCATATAACCCAAAATCTGGAGTGGAGCTCTCATGAAGCTCCCTTCTTGATGTTTCCATGGCAACATGCATGCATGCTCTAATATATGGTTAAAAATAAAACTTGGTATCCATTTGTGCTATGAACACTCCACCTGCATTAAGAATGAAATGCTAGTCAGCAGCATTATAATCTTCTGGTTACTATGGTGCAGTTGAGGGAGTTCTTAATGGATCGTGGCCGCATTCTTGACATCTTGCAGTAAGTTTCCGCATGCTTAGTTAATTTAACTTTGAATTTGTTTGTGAACTCCAATTGTATGCAAGCTTCTATTTTCCAAACTTTCGACTGCAGTACGACTTTCTTGTCTGGTGATTATTGCATGCGTTTGTTGTTTAACTTGCTCAGTGCTTTTAAATGGAAACAATAATCTTGACCATAAATCTAGTATCTGTTTAAATCCGGGAATGTAGAAGTCCACATAGTGCATTCTTTTCTTTCCGGTGAACAACACACCCTAAGTTGTTTCAAATGAATAAACTATATCTCATGTAATTAAGAATGTTAGAAATAGAACACATGGACAAGAAGAAAATTAACTAATTAAAGCTTCACTTTGCAGAGGAGAGATAGCCGTTATTTGTGAGAATGTGCTGTTGTTCAAAGAAAGAGTTGATGGACATGCTTCACTCAACAAATCAAAAACATTGCTGACTTGCAGCTCGGCCTCCTCAACCAGCTCTTTATATAATAAAAGGTTATTCTCTGACCAAGTTCTTCATCCTCCAGATAGAGAGAGCTCAAGAATTAATGAAAAGTCATCTGAAAATGAGCTTCTGGAAGGATTTGTCTGCGAGAATCACGATGCATCTCTTGATGATGACTGGGAAATTTGTGATGCTTAGACTGAGGTGTACAGCTGATAACCTGTGGTTATGTCTGAACAGCTTGTATCAGATATTGAAGGCTTGCTTCTTGACCTGCATCAAATTATCCTTCCATTTCCCTTTTTGGTTTCTTAAAAGTAAGATAGGAACTACATTAAAGATTGTCTATGCATCAGTTGTACACATGTATGGTTGATTGCCACTCTTTGCAGTTGTAAATATGTGTGTGTTCATCTTAAAAACACTTTTATTCCAATCCCTTCTTCAATTTTTTGCCTTTCTGCAAATGGTTTTAGATTTAGATCCTGGAGATCTCAATATTTAACTCATTGGTGTTGCTGATTTGATCTAGGGCACAGATGGATCAACATCCCGACGAGAATATCAAAATTAAGTACTTTAAAATCATGTGAATAGGCCACTGCATTCCTTTCCCTTATCCGGAGGTCCGGTGCACAAAAATCCAATTGCTTAAGATCACCAGTCTCTTGCAACGAGGTCGAATAATTAACCGTTACTTGCTCATTAATTCATTGCTTGGGCGATTTTCCAGGATGGGTTGATAAGTCGGCATTTGATTTTGCAACCATGCTCGGAAACGTAGTTGTTAAACTCAGACCGGCTCACTGTCCGGCGTGATTTTTGTGATAGGATCGGAAAATGCAAATGCCACGGTGAGAACCAATCAAACCTGCCGGTTGTTATGATAACCAGTGAACCAAAAAGTAAGGGAAGCAGAGTGGTAAAATTCAAACCTTCGCTATTTGTTTGAGGAAGCTCTTAACCTCTCAAACCATGGTTGATTTATGATGCCTTATAAAAATTATATTTGTTTAAAAAGAGTTATTTGCTTGGTATTTCTATAATGAGTAAATTATAATGATGCATCTTAAAGTTTGAGGTAATTATAGATTCCCCATCCAAAGTTTTAGAAATATACATTCTATTACTTAACTTTTATTATATGCATATCATGTAATCTCCTACTAATATTTTTCTATTAAATAAACTAATAATCTTATTAAAATCATCACTATTTAATCTATTTAAGTCTTAAATAATGCTATTTTTTTATTTTGATAATTTTTTTTAATTTTAATTTTTTATATTTGATTAAGAAGTTACGTGTATATTTCTAAAATGTTGGTTGGGATTATGTTAATTACCCTAAACTTTGAGAGAGGTCAAGGATAATTTGCTCTTCTATTATCATTTTTTTTCAATAAAAATAATTACTTCCTTTTTCCTTTACTACAAAAATAATTAAAAAAATATATACTTTATTTGATTTATTTAGAAATTTTTAAAATTTATTACTTAAAAAATAAAAATATCAATATATATTTAAAGAAAAAGATAAATAATATTTTTTTTCTTTACTCTGCAACTAAAGAATAGCATAGAGTACAGATCGTCATTATTAAAAGATTAATATTAAAATAAAAAATTATCAATAATTATATATTTTTATATTATATATTTTAATATTTTAAAATTATTTGATATTTTTTAGTTATTCCTACCCGATGTCCTATTGATCATGTGGGATCAATGACCTCCAATAACTACGCCCGAAATCCGACCTGGTAGCTATCCGACCCGGCATCATTCCGCGATGATCCAAGTTTGACCCAATCTAGACCTGACCCGACCTGACTCGGTCTAACACGCCAATCCATCGCGAACCTACTGCCGCCGCTTCCGATCAATCCCTCTCCGAACTCGGATCGGATCAGGCCCTTAGCATATCGGGTTGGATCGGATTTTGGGTCGGGTTATGACCCGACCCGTGTACTGGTGCCGGGTGCGGGGGTAACCGCTCGAACCGCCTCCCTTCCTCAAACCATTTTGAACTCTTTGTAAGCCCGCGTTTCCCACTTCCCAGACCAACGTAACCACCTTCTCCCATGGACGCCTCCACGGACGCCACCACCACCACCACCACCGCCATCGGCTTCTCTCCCCAATCGCAACCCCACCATAACAACACCTTCTCTCCTCTTCCTCCTCCCCCAACCTTGGCCGCCGCTCCGCCGCTCCTCCACTGGTCCACGACCAACACCACCTCCAATGGCGGCGTCTTCTCTTCCGGGGGTCTCAACCTTCCCCTCCCTTCCCCGGACTTTACCCCCTACCTTCCCCCCACCGCCACCCCCAAGAAGCCGAGACCCCCTCGACGGAAACCGGATGCCGCCGCCTCCACCTCCGCCGCCACCGCCAAGACCACTCCACCCTGCACCGAGTGCGGCAAGCGCTTCTCCTCGTGGAAGGCTCTCTTCGGCCACATGCGCTGCCACCCCGAGCGCCAGTGGCGTGGCATCAACCCACCACCCCATTTCCGACGCCTGTCATCTCCCGGGGCGGCCCAATTCTCCGACGAGGAGTACCAAGTCGCCACCAGCCTCATCATGCTAGCCAACGGCCCCCCGAGGGATGAGCATGGCATCGATGCGACCGTCGGTAGCAAGGTGGTGTCTGGGTGGCCGCAGCGCAGAGCGAGGCAGATGAATCCAAGGAGCGAAGGAGAGGAAGGAGTGGTCCAGAAAGAATGGATGGACAGTGAGGCATTAGGATCTGCTCGCAATTGTAATCTCTGCTATAAGGGTTTCTCTAGTGGGCAGGCTCTCGGGGGGCACAAGAGGTGCCACTGGGAGAGGGGAGAGGACCAAGAGGGGAGTTCTTCTTCATCGGCCAAGAACTATGTTTTGGACCTCAACTTGCCACCACCAACGGAGAGCGGTGAGAGTAGTCCAAGACCTGTTGTGGATTTAAGGCTGGGGATTTGAGGGGATTAGATTGTGGCAATGCAATACTTAGGTATATGTTATACTTTTCTGTCATCCAAATTTGAATCTGATTTGTACTTGAACATCGGTGTTCTACGAAGTGGAACATGGATGGAAAAATGTTCAAGGTTGTGTTCTGATATTTAATCAATTCAAATAACCGTCTACTTGATTCCTAGTTTGGTTTATTTTTCATTGTTTATATAAGTTGTGGTCATTTTGTTGTCCGTTCATACTAGTGGCGGCATGGAGTAATAAGCAGTACTCACACTTGTTTTCCCTCAATTACAAGTTTTAATGATATCATTCAAATTCAGTTTCAGTTTCCTCTCTGTCTGCTTGTTGAGCATCCGTTGTTTTCTGAAATGAATGAGAACAATATCCGGCACAGACAGTGATTAGCTACATAATATGTGACTCCATTCCCCTTTTTATTAATATGATTCCATTTGAAATATTGTTTTCAATAAGCAAAGGCCAACTAAATTGAATCAAGGGTATAGAGTATAGACAACATATAGTATCAGCAAAGCAAAGGTGATGTGAAGGAATTGAGAAGTCCGCAGTGGGGAGCAAAAAGGTGAGTGCAGAACTGCCTAATTACCAGCAATCAGACTTTCAGCAATCCAAGGTACTCCTTTTGCCTTTTGCTCAATCAACTGCACTAGTTTCTGTCTATCAATCAATTTTGTGGATTGAGCAATTGAACTTTTCTTCCTTCCAAATTCTGGTGGTTAATTAATTTAAAAATAATTCATGATTGTGAAAATTTGTTTCTACTTATGTACTCTGGTTTTAGGTTTTAAGTTGCAGCCCTTTTATTTGATATGAAGACCGGTTTGAAGCCTGCAACATATGTAGTGAATTCTTCGCCATGCTGTGCTTAAATTGTTTGTTTTGATTACCTCACGTTGCATGAAAGGAAAAAAGGAAAAAGAAAAAAGAACTACTGTGATTCGGATTTCTTTAATCAATGGCTATCTGTACCAAAAGTTACCAAGCTTTATGAGTTCTCTTATGAAAATTTATATACAGTAGTTTTCGTTCGGAACTTTGTGTAAATTGTTCAGCTAATTGCATGTATGAACGGTCTTGATCATGCTGATCCAAAGTTGCTCACTTATCTTTGGACACCACTTTTGCCTGAAAATGACATCCTACACCAAAGGTAAAATTCTGACTCTTATCTTCTGATATCATAATACCTTTTTCTTGTCTTTTGCTTCTCACTGTTAATAACCATCTCTTAACTCAGAAGGCATTTGTTATTTCAAACAGGAAGTATGTGGCTACTCTCATGACATGCTAGATTTTTGATCCTGTAATAAGTTTCTAGAATTCGAGTTTGCATGGTTTGAGTATTCCTTGATTTTGCTTTCGAGTGCTTCTGTTATAGCCCAAAACCAATTCAGCCCACCAAAGCCCAAAACAGAAAAAAAAAAACAGGGGAATAAAACCGGGAAGAAGACTCCCGGTAGGAGTCTTCTTCTCCGACGAAACCCAGGCAAAATCGGACTCCTAAGACCCCTCGGAGTCCTAGGGTTCCCTATAAGAATACCCCCTCCCCCTTGAGATCGACCATCGGCCTCTTCTCCCTCTCTTTCTCTCTGATTTTTCCGAAAAAGAGCCGCGGGCACTGTTGGGTTTCTCGCCGTGATTTCTCGCCGGTGAGGTCATCGGAGGCCGGGGGTGAGCCTTCCTTTCCTTCCTCTCTTCCTTTCCTTTCTTTTCGTATTTTTGATTGAGGCTGCCGGCGACGAGTGTCGCCGATCTATAGTCGGGAAAGAGACTCTGTTTTTGGGTCTCTTTTCCTTGAATTTTCCGGCGCCGGCGATCAGAATCGATCGCCGGCCACGCTCCTCCGTGACCGGGGGAGTGGCCCCCGTCGGCCGCCGGCCTCCGCCGTGGCGGCCGCGGCCCGAACGGCCGATCAAGGCCGGAGGACCAAGGGTCCTCTGTTCCGGCGCGGGACGAGTCGAGAAGAAGAAGAAGAAGAAAAAGAAAAGAAAAGAAAAAGAAAAGAAAAAGAAAAGAAAAGAAGAAAAAGAAGAAAAGAAAAGAAAAGAAAAATAAGAAAAAGAAAAAAAAAGAAAAAGAAAAGAAAAGAAAAGAAAAGAAAAGAAAAAAAATAATAATAATAAAAATATATATATATATATATATGAACAAATAAATAAATAAATAAATAAATAAATAAATAAAACTAAAAAAAATTGATGAGAGAGAGAGTTTCTCTCTCTTCTCTCTCTTCTTTCAGTCTGAACCCTGACTTTCTCTCTCTGGAATTGGACTTTCTCTCTCTACTTTCTCTCTCTAAAATTTTCTCTCTCTAGGATGTTTCTCTCTCTCTAAAGTTATTCCTCTAGGATTAGCATAGTGGGAGGTCTCATCTGATGATTTTGATCGAGTTTAGGAAAGAGTCGATTTTAAGTGAGGTTTTGAATTGAGATTTGTTTAGATTTAATTTTGAATTAAAATTAATGAAAAAATATAATTTTGGATAATAGGTACGGAAGAATCTTCTAGAAGTTAGTCGATCTATTCATTCAGTGCTCCGTGAAAGGTAAGTAATGAATCATCTTCTCGAGATATTCCATGTTTATTCTGAAAATAAATAATTATTCTCTGAAATTATGCATGATTTATGAAATTATGTTTTGAAAGAAAAATGCTTTTGAAATGTTATGGTATATCGATTTATGCACATGTTCAGTGAAAAATTATGATATATTATGATACAAAGTGTTTGATACAGAATCGGATTTATGCTCTCAGCCTAACTATGTTTCAGTGGGCCCCGCCAATGGGGATTATACGTTGGTACTCAGTGGACCCTGCCAGTGGAGATTGTGCGCTGGTGTTTGTGGACCCTGCCAGTGGGGGTTGTGCGCTGGTGTTTGTGGACCCTGCCAGTGGGGGTTGTGCGCTGGTATTCTGTGGACCCCGCCAATGGGGGTTAAACATTGGTCATAGTCAAGGCTGTTGAGTTACGAGTATTTTGAATCGAATCGGATTTATAATTATATTATATGTGAATATTTAAAAATTATTAGATTTGCATTAAATCAGCATGAAATTTATTTTTATGTTTATTTACAGTATTATTCTTGAAAATTATATAATATCTGAATTATCTAGTTGAGATATTTGTTACTTACTGGGCTGTCTAGTTCATTACCTTTCTTTCTATTTTTCAGATTCAGATAATTAATATCGAGCGTGGGATGAAATATTGGGACAGAGCTTTTAGAAGCGAGATTAGCATTGTCAACTTCATTGAACTTAGATTTATTGTTTTAGTAAAATTTTATTGGATGTAAGACATTTGATTTAATTACTTAAATTACAGTTGAATAATAATTATTTGAATTTATTCCGCTGTGATGTATTGATATCGTGATGAGATGCCTTGCATGCTTATGGAGAGAGTTCTTCATAAGTATACGGTGGTTGCCGCGACCCTCGATTCACAATCTCGGATCGGGGGCGTGATAATTAATATGGTATCAGAGCATAAGTGGATAAATTATGACACATAGAATTTGACATAGTATGAGTGTAGGTGGGTAAACATTAGGAATATTGGGACGTTAAAGTATGAGCATCATAATACATCTATCCTAACAAATAGATAAATGAATCTAATAAGGTTTTTGAATTTTGAAAGTACGAATAAGAAGAAATATTTTTGAATTTTGATTAATTGGGATGTCATCATATGATTCATAGAAGTATGCTTTTCCTATCTTATGATGGGTTGGAATTAAGAGTGGTTAATATTTTGAAATAAATAAATAAATAAATAAATGATGATGAATGAAGTTCTTATGCAAGAATAGAGACATTGACCTTCTTCTATTCAGATAGATTTGACTTGAGTCATGAGATATTGAACATTATTTAAAAAAAAAATGAATGAGATCATAATTTCGAAATTTTGAAATATTGAAAATCTTTGAGATGTTGATCTTGATAAATAAGAAAATGAATGGTTCCATTTCAGATCGAAATTAATGTATTGACTTTTTTCTTATGAAATGATTTAAGAATGAATTTATATCAAGAATTAGAATATTAAAATATTTGTAGATGAGATTCAAGTAAGAAACTATGAAGACTCGGGCAAGAAAAAAATTTCGAGGATGAAATTTTTTTTTAGGGATGAAGAATGTTATAGCCCAAAACCAATTCAGCCCACCAAAGCCCAAAACAGAAAAAAAAAAATAGGGGAATAAAACCGGGAAGAAGACTCCCGGTAGGAGTCTTCTTCTCCGACGAAACCCAGGCAAAATCGGACTCCTAAGACCCCTCGGAGTCCTAGGGTTCCCTATAAGAATACCCCCTCCCCCTTGAGATCGACCATCGGCCTCTTCTCCCTCTCTTTCTCTCCGATTTTCCTGAAAAAGAGCCGCGGGCACTGTTGGGTTTCTCGCCGTGATTTCTCGTCGGTGAGGTCACCGGAGGCCGGGGGTGAGCCTTCCTTTCCTTCCTCTCTTCCTTTCCTTTCTTTTCGTATTTTTGATTGAGACTGCCGGCGACGAGTGTCGCCGATCTATAGTCGGGAAAGAGACTCTATTTTTGGGTCTCTTTTCCTTGAATTTTCCGACGCCGGCGATCGATTCCGGAGCCGGCCTCCGCCGTGGCGGCCGCGGCTCGAACGGCCAATCAAGGCCGGAGGACCAAGGGTCCTCTGTTCCGGCGCGGGAAGAGTCGAGAAGAAGAAGAAGAAGAAAAAGAAAAGAAAAGAAAAAGAAAAGAAAAAGAAAAGAAAAGAAGAAAAAGAAGAAAAGAAAAGAAAAGAAAAAGAAGAAAAGAAAAGAAAAGAAAAAGAAGAAAAAGAAAAAAAAAGAAAAAGAAAAGAAAAGAAAAGAAAAGAAAAAAATAATAATAATAAAAATAAATATATATATATATATGAACAAATAAATAAATAAATAAATAAATAATAAAAATAAAAAAAATTGATGAGAGAGAGAGTTTCTCTCTCTTCTCTCTCTTCTTTCAGTCTGAACCCTGACTTTCTCTCTCTGGAATTGGACTTTCTCTCTCTAGAATTTTCTCTCTCTAGGATATTTTTCTCTCTTGATGGATTCCTCTCTCTCTAAAGTTATTCCTCTAGAATTAGCGTAGTGGGAGGTCTCATCTGATGATTTTGATCGAGTTTAGGAAAGAGTCGATTTTAAGTGAGGTTTTGAATTGGGATTTGTTTAGATTTAATTTTGAATTAAAATTAATGAAAAAATATAATTTTGGATAATAGGCACGGAAGAATCTCTTAGAAGTTAGTCGATCTATTCATTCAGTGCTCCGTGAAAGGTAAGTAATGAATCATCTTCTCGAGATATTCCATGTTTATTCTGAAAATAAATAATTATTCTCTGAAATTATGCATGATTTATGAAATTATGTTTTGAAAGAAAAGTGCTTTTGAAATGTTATGGTATATCGATTTATACACATGTTTAGTGAAAAATTATGATATATTATGATACAAAGTGTTTGATACAGAATTGGATTTATGCTCTCAGCCTAACTATGTTTCAGTGGGCCCCGCCAATGGGGATTATACGTTGGTACTCAGTGGACCCTGCCAGTAGGGGTTGTGCGCTGGTGTTTGTGGACCCTGCCAGTGGGGGTTGTGCGCTGGTGTTTGTGGACCCTGCCAGTGGGGATTGTGCGCTGGTGTTTGTGGACCCTGCCAGTGGGGGTTAAACGTTGGTCATAGTCAAGGCTTTTGAGTTACGAGTGTTTTGAATCGAATCAGATTTATAATTATATTATATGTGAATATTTGAAAATATTTGATTTGTATTAAATCAGCATGAAATATACTCCTATGTTTATTTGCAGCATTATTCTTAAAAATTATATAATATCTGAATTATCTAGTTGAGATATTTGTTACTTACTGGGCTGTCTAGCTCATTACCTTTCTTTCTATTTTTCAGATTCAGATAATTAATATCGAGCGTGGGACGAAATATTGGGATAGAGCTTTTAGAAGCGAGATTAGCATTGTCAACTTCATTGAACTTAGATTTATTGTTTTAGTAAAATTTTATTGGATGTAAGACATTTGATTTAATTACTTGAATTACAGTTGAATAATAATTATTTGAATTTATTCTGCTGTGATGCATTGATATCGTGATGAGATGCCTTGCATGCTTATGGAGAGAGTTCTTCATAAGTATGCGGCGGTTGCCGCGACCCTCGATTCATAATCTCGGGTCGGGGGCATGATAGCTTCTGATCTTAAGTCATGCTTTACTCACTTTGTCTTGCAATATCGACATTTTTTCTGGAAGCTGAGAACAATTTTCATTCTTAAGAATTGCAATTTCGCAATATCACAGGAACAGCCTCCACTCAGTCACATGCATCGGGTGCCTTGGTTTGCTGATTTTGCCATCGTTGCTCCTGAATCTCTTGCGTGAGGTCGGTCCCCAAGATGAAAATGGCCGAGGTAAGACTTGCTGCGGAAGCTCCATCCGGATACCTGCAAGAAGTCCTCATTGGAGTATTCTTCGATGAAGACCCTTCGACGCTGAAGTTAAGAGATGGAGAATAATAAGAGGAGAGAGTAGGGAATCGAGAGCTTACTTTGAATGTTTCGGAACTCCTTTATTTATAGAGGAGGAGTTTGAGTCATATCTATCTTGGAGTCTGGATAACCTCCCGGATTTGTCGTATAGATTGATTCGGATGAGGTACTTTCCTTTTAGGGATGACTCGATTGTAGAGGAATCCTACTATATCTGGACTTTCTCTTTTTAAGAGAGTGAGAGAGAAAGAGGGAGAGATGGATCTATCGGTGGAGGAAATAGCTCGGCTATGGACGAGCTACAATAGATCGCCCAAAATTGTGGTCTTGAAGACTGTGGAGCGCATGTCAATCTCAGGTGATCTGGAATAGATCAGCTTCAAACGAGCTAAAATAGATCATTCATGGTCGAGGAGTTGAGAACCACTGCTGATGAGGTATATCCGGCGACCTTCATGCTTATCGTATGTAGGAGATTTATCTGATGACCATCTCACATAGATCGGTCAGATCCAAGGATGTGACAGTCGAGACCGAGATACACTCTCGAGGTCGAGCTTTCTATAGGTCAGTCGAGGAGAGTATCAGTCTCAGTTCGAGACTGATCTCATCGAGCTGTCTTCTATTGGCACATATCGAAGATCGGCTTCCTGAAGTGAATCGTCTTCAAATCTGGACCGTTGAATCATCGGATCCATGGGAGCCACATTCTGATCGATCATAGGCTACCATTTGGCGAACAACAGTGGAGGGGAGGTAAATCATGAATAGTACATCAGAGCCGTCCAGGCCTTCTATAAATAGGACCTCTGTAACTTTATTTTTACTGCTTCTGTTACTCAGTGGGAGAGCTCGGCACTTAGGGATTTTGCTCAATTGTTCGATTGAAGCCGATCTACAATCGACGTGTTCCTCATCCCTTGCTTGCTCGGCTACATCATTTTCTTAGGTCAGTTTCTTATCTCCCCACCATGAATGCGTCAAGTTCGTCCCTGTCCACCTAGAGTTCAGATGACGATGTAAGAGGCATGGATCCTAAGTCCAAGGTAGCTTTTGTTCTTTGGGTAGACTTGAAGAGACTGACATCCCAGACTTCGATGCATTTAGAGTGAACTCCATCCTCACCTCGAAGGATTTGGAGATCATTAGGTTGAAATACCAAGTTCCGATCGAGTTCAGACTGGAGATCGCTATTCCCGGAGAATGGATAGCTCTTCCTCATCAGGGTCGAGTAGGCCTTTACGAGGAATCCTTGAAGGCTGGTCTTAATCTATCTTTCCATTATTTAGTTGTAGAATTTCTTAACTTATATAGAATAAGCCCCTGTAGCATAGCGCCGAACTCATGGTATCAAATTTGGCTTTTTTCACCCACTGTCTTCTCCTCGGAGTTGAACCGATCTTCCACTTCTTTCGAACTTGCTTCACACTGAAGGAGCACCTTATGGAGGTTGAGTGATGGTACGTCCCTCCTCGAAAGGGATGTCATTTCTTCCAAAGTGCTCCTTCTTCAGTCCATAGCTGGAAAGAGCGCTTTTTCTTTATCTCAGCCAAGCAACGATAGAATTTCAACACGTCATGGGGTCGACCTCATAGGTCGACGATCAGAGCTCCCACACTGTCAGATATGGAGGAGACATTGATGTAGATCTTCGATCTCACTCTCCCTCTGTTGTCCAAGCTCCTTATTGAGGAGAGCTTGTTCAAGATCGGGTTGAGCCTAGCCGACCCTAAGAGTAAGTATTTTTGTAACTTATTCAGTTCGGTACTTTCTTCTTTTGACTAACCTCATCTTTTGTGCAGCAATCAATCTCGAGGACATTGAAGTTCTTCATCGGACCACAAAAAGGAAGAAGACGAGCATGGCCCTAGCTCCCAAGCATGATCGAACTAAGGCCGTTCTCGCCCAGCCTGCGGCTGGCAGTTCCTCAGGGCCCAGCAATGCTCCCTCGAGGAAGGAGTCGGCACAACGAAGGCTGTGCAGCCCCTCCATTCTGTTGTGCCGGGGGAGCTTGGCCCCCGACCTTCTGCTTCCTCGTCACAGCAGAGCTCGAGCACCCCTCGAATTTCGATGCATATGTCTTCGTGCTCAGCCAGCCTACCAATTGAGATGCCCCTTCCGATGGAGGCCCTACCAGATGCCGAGGCCTCGGACAATAGGAAGGTGATCAGCAATTACTAGGTTGCTCGATCTTTGCTTCAATCGACCTTATTGCCGGCTGACATCGAAGCCTTCAACACTGAAGGCAGCACCCTTCGAGTCCATGACTCGTACGATTTCTTTCTTCGGATAAGTGACGACCTTCCATCATTCCTCGATTTTCTCTGATCTTACTATTTAATATATACTGATCTTTTCTTTTTTTCTTCTCTCTTTTTTTTAGCTCGTCCACCATGTAGATCACTTCATGGAGCAATTCGAGAAGCTCGATAGATCTCAAGAGAAACCGAGGAGAAGGCCGCCTAGGCCACCAGAAGGATGAATGACGCCCAACTTTCAAAGCTTAAGACTAAGGATGAGAATAAGTCACTGAAAGCCAAGGTGAAACAGCTTGACTCTAAGTTTGTCAAGGCCTGAGCTGATGCCGAAGCTTGGCTATTTGTCGAGAACAATAAATGGAAGGGAAAGCTAGAGGCTGCTAAGGTCGCCACGGTCGAAGCCTTCCGTTCTTCTGATGAATTCTATAAAATCAAGGTGGAGTTCGATTCAGCCTCGTACCTGTAGGGAATTGAGGACTTCAAGAAAAAAGTTGGAAATCATTTTTCTGACCTCAACCTCAGATCCCTAGAGTCGGATGGCAAGGAGCAGGAAGTCGGAGAGGTTGGAGATGAAGGGTTGCGAGTCGAGAACCTCTTCAGCTCAATTTGCGAAGATCGGGTGGTCAAGGATGTGGCATCGGCTCCGCCTCCAGCTATCATCATCCTCTTCGATCGTGCTCCTGAGAGAGCTTAAAAGTTTGTACTTCTACCCGGGCATGTCCGAGCTTAAAAATTGGTTAATCCTTTTTTAGAAGCTCGGTGTCTATTGAGGTATTTTGTAACGAACCGATCAGAATCTTATAAAAATCTTTCTTTCAGTGAAATTACCTTTTCTTCATTATAGTATCGACAAGTCATGGAGATCGGCTGCTTTATTACAATTGAGTTTAGTGTCTGACCCATATCAAGTATTGCGAAGGTCGTTTATCATCTTTAGATCATTTCCTCAGTGGTGAAAAGTAGAAATCGTTGGCATCCCTGAGTGCTGTCATGGCTTGGTAGGTGGAAGATTGGGCTTGAGTGGATTAGTTAGTTCATATCAGCATGGAGAACATGTAGGGGATCATAAAAGTGTTCTACGATTGACTCGTCCATGGACGAGGAGCTCACAGAGATCAAGTGGAGATACATCCATTTTCTCGATCGTGGTCGAGAAGCGCACGATGGAGACCCGCAATAGAGATTGATTGGAGATGCATTCCGCTCCTCGACCGTAGTCGAGGAGAACATATTGGAGATCCGCATGGAGATGTGTTCTGCTCCTCGATCGTGATTGAGGAGAACACAATAGAGACTAATTGGAGACACATTCTGCTTCTCAGCTGTAGTCGAAGAGAATGCATTGGAGACCCACATGGAGATGCATTTTGCTCCTCAACCGTGATCGAAGAGCACGCGATGGAAACTGATTAGAGATGCATTCTGCTCTTTGATTGTGATCAAGAAGCATGGGATGGAGATTGATTGGAGATACGTTCTACTTCTCGATCGTGACTGAGGAGTATGCAATGGAGACCCACATAGAGATGCAATCCGCTTCTTAGCTATAGCCGAGGAGCACGCGATGGAGATCGATTGAAAATACATTCCGCTCCTCGACCATGGCCAAGAAGCACATGATGGAGGCCCACATGGAGGTGCATTCTACTTCTCGATCGTAGCCAAGAAGCGCATATTAGAGATCGATTGGAGACGCATTCCACTCCTCAATTGTGGTCGAAGAGTACATGTTGCCCAGCTATGCAACCCAAGAGGGGGGATGAATTGGGTTTCTAAAAAATTTTAAGCCCAACAGATTACTTATGAAGAGCAAAACAAAGACTTTAATTCAATATTAATTCCCTAAGACAGGAATGCAAGAATATAATAAAGAAATAAAGTGAAGAGATAAAGCACACCACAAACACAAGAATTTATAGTGGTTCGGTGCTAACCTTGCACCTACATCCACTCCCCAAGATCCTACTTGGGAATTTCAATCCACTATCCTTTGTATTCAACCCGAATACAAAACGTCGGAAACTCCGACACTAGCTATCCCAAGCTAGATCACTTATTTCCCAGGTATAAGTAAACCCAAAACACTCCGATTTCAGGTTCGGATCAACCTTTCCTTGTTTTGGAAATCCTCCAAAAACAAGAACAGAAACTCACAAAGAGTTAGAAAATTTAGAGCACAAATTAATACAATAACAGCTCCTTTAAATGAGCGAATATAACAATAAAAGCTTTACTCAAATAAAGAACCCCTTTTTCGGATTTTCTCAAAGTGGATGAACGCTTGAATGCTTGAGAAGAGGTTGATTGTTGATTGAAGATCTCTTGAAAGCTTTGAACGATCTCTAGATCAAGGTTGAAACAATAGGCGTGAAGAATTCTCTCCTTGAAAGATCTTGCTTTTCTCTTTCACAATCTCTCTGGTATATTGTGGATCCTCTCTCTTTTTCTTTTTGGATTTTTCATTGATCTCAGGCTTTTTCTTGCAAATTTCGGATCCTTTCTTCTATTCTGCTCTTCTTTTGATTTCACGTTTGATCCGCTATTTAATCTACAATTTCTTTCACCATTTAAAGCATTTTGTAGCATTAGAAGCAAGAGAAAATAATTTAGGTAGATAAAGAGCCGTTAGAGGATTTTTAGGAAGCATAAATGGCAATTAAAACGGGCAAAAAAATAGCCGTTACTGACATTTCCCGTCGCAGGGGTCGACTCATGAGTCGACTCATGCTTCAGGGGTCGACTCATGAGTCGACCTCTGTTGCAAAAACCAGAGAATGCGTTTCTGGAAATTCTTGGCTCAAATTAGCAGGGGTCGACTCATGAGTCGACTCATGCTTTGTGGGTCGACTCATGAGTCGACTCACAGGTCGTGCCAAGCCAGAAAACTAGCGTGCCAAGGAGAATTTTTGCGTGCCAATCAGCTCACAGTGCCATGAGTTGACTCATGAGTCGACTCATGCACTTCAAACCTTCATAACTTCAAAAATGTAAGTCCAAACACAATGAAATTTTCACCAATAGATTTCAAATCATTTGTTCTACCAAATGGTACTATCAAATCAGGATTTTAGTGAAATTACGATTTTGCCCTTGAAGAGCATAAGGACTTTTTCATTTTAAAATTATTTGTATCCCTTCAATCTGCTTTGTAATCATCAAAATCAATCTAGGAGCAACAGCACACAATGGAGGTCCGCACGAAGATGCATTTCGCTCCTCGATCGTGGTCGAGGAGTGCATGTTGGAGATCAATTGGAGATGCATTCTGCACTTTGACTATGGCCGAAGAGCGTACGACGGAGGCCTGCATGGAGATGCATTCCACTCCTTGATCGTGGTCGAGGAGATGCATTGGAGATTGATTGGAGACACATTCTGCTCCTCGACTGTGGTCGAAGAGTGCGGTCGAGGAGCACATATTGGAGATCGATTGGAGATGTATTCCGCTCCTCGACTGTGGCCAAAGAGCGCATGATGGAGGCATGGCCGAGGAGCACGCATTGGAGATCGATTGGAGACACGTTCTCCTCCTCGACTATGATCGAAGAGTGCACAATGGAGACCCGCATGGAGACACATTCCGCTCCTTGATCATGGTCGAGGAGTACGCGATGGAGATCGATTAGAGACATGCTGATCTATAAAAATTATTCTTTATTATTTAATTCAATAAAAATTTACAATTCAAGGGTGATAAATATGTAAGTTATCAGAGTTTCAAGTCTTGATAATTGGAGTTCCATCCAGCTGACAAAGATGGTAGACTCCTGGCTATGCTACTTCATCAATACGGTATGGTCCTTCCCAGTTTGGTGCAAGCTTCGATCATTCGATCGAATGAGAAACTTCAGCTTAGCAAAGAACTAATTATCTAGCTAGGAAAGATTTTTTTTTGACTCATGAGTTGTGATACCGAGCTATTCTTAGCTAATAGTTGGCCATTCGAGTCCGTGCTCACTCTCGAATTTCTTTTAGTAAGTCGAGGTTCGTCCTTAACCCAATGGAGTTGCTATCTTTATCGAACTCTTCTACTCATAGTGTGGATAAGTCGATCTCAAGAGGTATGATGGCCTCAGTCTTGAAAGCTAGCTTGAAGGGGGTCTCTCCAATTGGAACGCGCTAAGTCGTGCTATACGCCTAAGGCACATGGTATAGTTTTTCAATCCATAATCCTTTAGCCTGACCCAATCGAGCCTTTAGCCCTTGCAACAAGGTCCTATTCGTCACCTCAACTTCGTCATTGCCCTGAGGATGAGCTATTAAAATCATCCTATGGGAGATGTTGAACTCATTGTAAAATCCTGTAAACTTCGGATTGTCAAACTGACGCCCATTGTCGGTGATAATCACTCGAGGCAAGTCAAATCGATAGATAACTGACTTTCACATAAAGTCATAGACCTTGGCCTTAGTGATGGTTGCCAACACCTCCGTCTCTATCCATTTAGTAAAATAGTCAATTGCAATGAGTAAAAATTTCTTCTGCACTGCCACAATGAGAAAAGATCCAAGAATATCCATCCCCCATTGGGCGAAGGGTCAAGGTGTGGTGATCAGAGCTAGAAGAGTGGAAGGTCAGTGCTGGATGTTTGAGTTCCTCTAGCAGTGGTTGCATTTGCTCACTAGGTTGGCAGCATCTTTCTGCATAGTCGGTTAGAAATAACCTTATCATAGCACTTTGTGAGCAAGCACCTTACCCCCCAAGTTCTTGCCATAGATTTTCTCGTGAACTTCTCATAAGGCATAGTCTACTTTCAAGGGGCAGAGGCATCAAAGCAAAGGCGAAGTGAAGGACCTTTTATATAACCTCCCATCATAGATGAGATATTACAGTGCGAGATGTCTCAACTTCTTAACTTCATCTCGGTCAGTAGGCAATACTCCATCTTGTAGGTATTGGAAGATCGGATCAATCCAGCTTGGCTCAGGATCTGTTTGCATCACAAAAAATTTCTTCAATATTCGGCTTCTCAAGGGTTTCAAGGTACGAGCTTATTTTTAGATTGGCCGTACCGTCACTAGCTTTGATAAAAGGTCAGCCTGCACATTCTTTGATCTTGATATTTATTGGATATTCATAGTTGTTGTGGATCTGTACCTTGACCTTGGATATAACATCCTCGGCACCAGTCGAGCTATGGGAGATGATGCACGACAAGTATACAGATGTGCAACAGAGATGAAGGCTGCCGGACACACTCCGTCAGTAGTGGTTTTCGACTCCTCAACCTCAGATGATTTATTTTAGATCATCCTTGGCCGACCTATTTCAGATCGTTTGAGATCGACATGCACTCCACAATCTTCATGACCTCAATTTTGGATGAGCTACTGTAGCTCATCTATGGCCGAGCTATTTCTCTACTAGCAGATCCATTTCTCCTCTTAAACTAAAAAAATCTAAAAAGATTAGAATTCCTCCACGATTAAGTCTTTCGTAAAAAAAAATTATCTTATCCGAATCAATCTGTGCAACAAATCTGAAAGATTATCATGACTTTGAGATGAATATGACTCCAACTCCTCTTCTATAAATAAAAGAGATTTGGGATCCTCAAGATAAACAATCGACTCCTCACTTTCTCCTCTCATTGTTTTCCATCTTCTGACTTGAGCATCAGAGGATCTTCACCGGAGAATGCCCCCGATGAGGACTTCTTTGTAGGTGTTCGAATGAAGCTCAGTAGTGGTTTGACCTCAACCAAATCAATTTCGATGATCGACCTCAGGTGGAGAGATCAGGGGCAACACTTGATGCTAGAGGAAGGGCCCCCGACTAGTTTCGAGATCCTATTTCGAGAAAAGAGAGCTCACCACCAACCGTCATGAGGACACGAAGGGGAACATCGAATGCATCGCAATGCTCCAATAGTAGACAAGCTACTAATATCCTATCGATCAATACACCACTGTCGATCCAGAAGAATCCCCACCAACAGCATCGACGATCTCTCAAGACTAGTACAATAGCCTCATCCAATAGATACAGATGCTTTTGGCTGCAGTAAGAGGGATGCAATAAAACAGTGAACCTCATCCAACTCCTAAAAATCCATAGCTAAATAGAGGGAGATTGGCAGACTGACCTCTCCATAGCCTTAGGATAGGAGCCAGTCGTCATAGCCGACCTAACAGTCTACCTCGTTACAGACCTAGGCAGTCACCTACTCCAATTTCGAGAAGAGATTCTACTTCAAGTCATGCTTCTCCTCAGCACCGCCCAACCTAAGAGGATGATCTGGAAAGAAGGTTACAAGAAATGCAATAATGGATCGATGCATTATAGGCATCAAGGCAGTCGAAGGATGATCTAGGGTTTAATGTCGACCCACCATTCACATAGAAGATTATGAACGAACCCCTACCACTTCAGTTCAAGATGTCCCAGATGGAGCCATACGATGAAACCCAATAGATCATTTAGAGAGTTTATGATCTCTCATACTTCTATAAGGAGCCAATGATGTGACTCTTTATCGAGCTTTTTCTTTGACTTTGAGGAAGACAACTCGTCATTGGTACTCTAATCTGCAGTCAAATTCTGTAGACTCCTTCCATCAGTTGAGCCGGCTGTTCGTTGTGCACTTCATCAGCAACCATCGATAGCACTGTAACTTGGACTTTCTCATGAGCATCAAGCAAAGGGAGAATGAACCCCTTCAGAATTACATCAACCATTTCAACGTCGCAACCTTGGAGGTGTGGAACTTAAACCAGTCCGCAGTGATGACTGCATTGAAGGCCGGGCTTCTTTAGAATGACAACCTCTTCTCGCTCAACTTGAACTATCTAAGGGACTTCATCGAAATATTGGAGCAAGCAGAAAGGTATGCTCAAGCCGAGGAAGCTTGGGATCGGCATAGGGAGAACCTTGATGATAGATGACAGCCAAACATCGGGTAGGAGAAGAAAAACTATCGATGAGTACAGCATTGATTTGCGCAACCAAGGTCTCGTCATTCTCGAACCCCATCTTTAAAAAATCGACCTAGATCTCCAACAGCACCATGCTGATCTAGAACTCACCCACGGAGATTCCACTACTTCACTCTGCTAAACACCTCCTGAGCCCAAATTTTCATGGAGATACAGTGGTAGGAAGAGCTCCCATGACTAAAGAGGATGCTTGCTCCAGCACAAGCAAGAGATCTGAGAAAATATTGTAGGTACCATTGGGACCACGGGCCCGACATGAAGGAATGCCGACAGCTCAAAGAGGAGATAGAAGCATTCATCTGATGTGGACATCCTTGGTGCTATATTGATGAATGGCAAATCCCAGAGAACCCACGAGGTGATCCTCCATGGCATGAAGACCCCCACAGAGATCAGCCAATAGCAAGGGCCATCCATACAATCTCTGGGGGGCAGATCGGTCATACCCCTTTCGGATCAAGCCGACCAGAAGAAAGGTCCATACCACATTGATGAAGTAGTTCAGTCAGGAGTCCACCGTCTACGTCGGTAGGATGGAACTTTGATTCTTAGGACTTGAAACTCGATAATTTGCACATTTATCATCTTTAGATTGTAATTTTCTATCAAATTAAATAATAAAAAATAATTTTTGCAAATCTACATGTTTTCACTTCGATCTCCATTCACACACTCCTCGATCATAGTCAAGGAGCGATGCACATCTCCATACGGTTCTTCAAAGTCCAAACATGCACTCCTCAACTACGATCGAGGATCGAAACATGCTCTCCATGTGGTTCTCCAAACACAAGCTGCTCGACTATGATCGAGGATCGAAACATGTTCTCCATGTGGTTCTCCATACGATTCTCCAAATACGTGCTCCCCAGTCATAATCGAGGATCAAAATGTATTCTCTATGCAATTTTTCATACATGCTCCTCGACAATGGTCAAGGATCGAAACGTGTTCTCCATGTGGTTCTCTATATGGTTCTCCAAACACGTACTCCTCGACCACAGTCGAGGATTGGAATGTGCTCTCCATGTGGTTCTCCAAATATGTACTTCTCGATCACAATAGAAGATCAAAATGTATTCTTCATGTGGTTCTTCATACGGTTCTTCAAACATACGCTCCTCAGCCACGATCGAGGATCAGAATGTGAAGAAAAACTATTTCTCTTCAGATAGCCCAGGTTGTGTCAAAAATTTTTCTAATAATCTATATGAATAAGGATCAAATCCTTACGTGATTAGCAATAGAACCAGAGATCAAATCTTCAAAAATCTGAAACAAATCTTCGTGAAAGCCTGAAAGTGCAGACCCTCTACTTCGCATACACGTCAGACAACGCAGAAAAGTAGGATGAACTCTGATCGAATCACCTTTGCAATCCAACCAAACGAGGGAGGAGAGGTGCTGATGTGATGCCTCACACTAGCAAAAAGGACACCCAAGATGGGTCCCACGGTGAGGAGAAAAGGGGCGGCTACTAGGGAAATGCCAGAGAGGAAGGACTTCCCTCTTCTCACGCCTCTCTCTCTTTCTCTTTTCTCTCAATCTGATTTGTTTCTTATACATCTATAGGTAAAGACCCTCTCTATTTATAGATGAATCCCATGACCCAATAAGTATAGGACTCTTAATTCAAACATGCTTCGAATCAGTCTAATACTCATGAAAGAAGGACTCCTACATGAGATAGAATTGAAACCGCATAAGATGCCCACAATGCACCCATTCCCACACCCATATGGGATGCCCACAACCAGCACATCCCAGGTGCTGGTCAGCCCTAGTGAGAGAGAAATCTCAATGCAAGTAAGATTTCTAATATCTCATCCAAAGCGGATCCGATTCGAATCCAATTCGAAGCTGGTTCGAAATTGTTGGGTGGATGTCTGGCCAGGACACCACCTCCCAAGATCCTTTCAGTACCACGCGATGCAGCAGGAAGAAAGAAGAAACAAAACAAAAAGAAAAACAATCAAAATACGTGGATCAGCCACAAAAGGGCTCGCCTCCACGGGGCATGCAAACTTCACTATGAAAAAAAAAATTTACAAGAGGAGACCTCACCCTCAACCTTTGTACACCCAATTCTCTCTCACCTGAAGTTCTCCTCACAACTAGCTCTCTCTCTCTTGGAGACCCCCCTGAACCCCTGAAGAGGCTGGCGATCGCTGTCCAGGAGCCTCCTGCTCCTTCTCTCACAGTGCTCTCGCCTCTCTCTCTCCTCTGGTTCGTACAATGGCGAGAAAACAACCACTGCCCTCTCTGTTTCACGCACAGCCCTATTTAAAGGGTTAAACACGGTTTAAAACATAATTAGAGAAGGATCAGGAGTCCTAAACAAAGCAGGATAACCCCAGGACCGTCGGATCAAGATCGGGAGCCTTCTGGGCCCTTAGATCGCGTTCCGATCCACGGAATAGTACCGTGGACCGCGAGAAACGCGTGGAAAACGCCCATGCGGTCCACAGGCCGCGCCGTGGACCACCCGGTCCACGATGGACCGGGGCAAGGGGGCCAGCAGAATGCTGGCCTGGGCCAGCCCACGCGTGCGGGCCTGGGCCGTGCCTGCGCGCGGGCCTGCGCGCGCCTAGGCCGCGCGCCCCGCTGGGCCACGCGCCCGACTGGGCCACGCGCCCGCCTGGGCCGCGAGCCTGGGACGCGTGTCCCGTGCGGGCCTGGGTCTCACATCCCGCGCACCGTCGCCTGCGGCCGCGCCGCTGCCGCCTGCCACCGGTCGCTGGCGGTCCTCCACCGCCTCGATTCTCATGTCGACTTCAAAAGCTCGTATCTCCTCCATCCGAGCTCCGTTTCAAGTGATCTTGGTCTCGTTGGACTCCATTTTTCACTGCGAACCTTGCTGTGGGCTCAATATGACTGAATCTCAAGGCATCAAATCCTAACAGAAATAATTTTGAAAGGTTGTCAATCTCAAACTCTTTAAGACTTTTGTACTAAGTCTAACTTAGAATTTTGATCCAATTAAGTCTAATTAATTCAGATCTAATCTAAAATTAATTAGTATTTAAATTCAATCTCTCATATACTCCATGGATCATTGATCAAAAATTATTCATCCTTGAGATCGAACTTGAACCTCATGTATAGTGCTAGCTAGATATAGTCAACTCTTCAATCTCGTTTGACCCATAATTTAATTCTCAATTAAGTTAGCTTATATATTCAATTAAGTCAAGTACTTTCAAATTAGACACATAAACATAGACCAATACGTTTCTATGATGTCTGACTTGTGTGTGTGACTCTATAGATTTAAACACTAAGTCGGTAGCACAAGAACCGATTTCTGTACTAATCAAAAAATCATCTAGCAATAATTTTCGACATTCAAATAGATCGAATTATCGTAAAAAAATATTTTAAAACCCATGCACATAGTTATCACATATTTCTATACTAAAACATAATGAGTTGCTTGCAAGTCACTATGGTGATCTCAGATCTTAAGGACACTTATACCCATATGCTTCACGAGCAGCTCTTGACAGCAGAATGCTCAGTAGGTGAGTCACTTGTTCGATGATGATGTACTCCTATATCTCACCTATATGTCATACCAGTGTCACCACACTATTTGATTAAGATGACAACCAACCCATATGGCACACAATGACCTCCACTCGATAAACATCATCGTCTTGTAATGACGTATCATTTGATCGCGAACATATTTAAGAACTATACGATAAATCTTCTCTTTATCGTACATTGACGTAGTTCTAAGAACTTCATCCCAATATAAGAGTTCAAAGAAGATATAACTTTGTGATAAAAAATATTAGAATAACTCTTATTCATTAATCAATAATTCATATACAAAGATGAACTCAATCATCACACGATTGATTTTAGGACATAATTTTCAACGACTCTCACTTGGATTAAAGTCAATCGGGATAGTATCTTATACCCATCTTTCATTTAAAGTCATTGAACTCTTTGATCTCGAGAGCTTTAGTGAAGAGGTCAGCTAAGTTCTCCTTTTCATCGATTTTCTGAAGCTTGATGTCACTTTGATTAACAATCTCTCGTACTAGATATAGCGGTGCAGAATATGTTGCAATATCCGATGCAGCATTATATTTCGCTTCGCATACAAAATCGACCACAGTATGTTGCTTGAAACTCTTCCAACAAATAGCTCTTCTATTTAAAGTAAATACGTAGCCCGACAAACTTCTGTTGTCATCATAATCTGATTGAAAACTGAAATCAGTATATCCCACAAATTTCAGATCAGTGTTTCCATAGATAAGCCATTGATCTTTAATATTTCTCAAATACTTAAAAATTACTTTTGCAATCTTTCAATGCTTCTCATTCAGATCAGACTGGTACCTACTCACTCTCCTAATGAATAGGCCACATCTGGCCTCGTACATGTTATAGCGTACATGAGAGATCTCACTATTGAAGTATATGGTATTCTACTCATATGTTCTCTCTCCTCAGGAGTTGTTGGATAATCTTTTTTCGAGAAAGTAATCCCATGGCCTATGGAAAGATAGCCTTTCTTGAAATTATCCATATTGAACCGTTTCAACAAAGTATCAATGTACGTGAATTGGGACAATCCAAGCAATCTTCTAGATCTATCCCTATGGATCTTCATCCCTATGATGTAGGATATTTTTTTCAAATTCTTCATGAAGAACTGTGATGATAATCATAGTTTCACACTATACAAAATTGAAATATCATTTCCTAATAACAGTATGTCATCCACATACAGCACAAGGAAGATGACAATAAAATCGATAGTCCACTTGTAGACGCAAGGCTCTTCTCCGTTCCTAATGAAGTCATATGTTTTGATCACCTTATCAAAATGCATGTTTCAACTTGTATACTTTCAACTTGTATACTTTCAACTTGTATACTCCTAGATGCCTGGTTAAGTCCATAAATAGACCTATTCAACTTGTATACTTTCAACTCATCTATAGATGTGAACCCTTCAAGCTGTATCATATACACCTCTTCTTCCAACTCTCCATTAAGAAAAATAATTTTGACATCCATTTATCAGATCTCATAATCTAAGTGTGTACTAATAGCAAGCATGATCCGGATGGACTTGAGCATTACCACAAGAGAGAACGTCTCGTCATAGTCAATACTATAATGCTGACGGTAATTCTTAACAATTAGATAGATTTTATAGGTTTCTACCTTTCCGTCCGCTCTTCTTTTCCTCTTGAAAATTTATTTACACCCTATGAATTTTATCTCTTTGGGCGGATCAACTAATGTCTATACACTATTGATCTCTATGGACTCCATCTCGGACTTCATGGCCTCAAGCCATTTTTGGGAGTCGGACCTCTGCATGGGCTCCACATAGGTGATCGAATCCTCATCATTCTCGTCAAGTTCGATGGGATCACCGTCCTGGATCAAAAAATCATAATATTTATCTGACTGACGCGATACTCTATCGGATCTCTTTAATGGCACCTCTACTGACTCCAAATTCGATTCTTCAATCCAATCCAATTCTATGTGTCAGTCCTTCCATCTCATGAACTTCATCAAGTTCAATTTTATAAGCATTAACTTCTTCACTAAGGAACTCTTTTTTCAAAAAGACGAGCTACTGCTGACAAACATCTTTTGCTCTACAGCGAGGTAGAAGTAGTACCGTTTAGTTTTCTTTGGATATCCTATGAATAAGCATTTATCAGACTTAGGTCCAAGCTTATCTGTCTTTAAATGCTTGACATAAACTGGACACCCCCAGACCCTAAGGTGTGAGAGCACCGACTTACGTCCAGTCCATATCTCATATGAAGTTTTATCGACAGACTTGCTCAGCACCTTATTCAAAATGTAGCAGGTAGTTTTCAGAGCATATCTCCAAAAGAAGATTGGCAGACTCGCAAAGCCGATCATGGATCGAACCATGTCTAACAAGGTTCGATTCTTCCTTTCAGATACCCCATTATGTTGTGATATTCTAGGAGGAATCCACTGTAAGAGAATCTCATTCTTTTCTAGATATGTCAGAAAGTCATTGATGAGGTATTCACCACTTTGATCTGACCGAAGAGTCTTAATACTCTTTTCAATCTGTTTCTCTACTTCAGCACGAAGTCGTTTGAACATTTCAAATGATTCTGACTTATACTTCATAAGATAGACATATCCATACCTCGATAGATCATCTGTAAACATAATGAAGTAGTAGAGTATCCTCCTCTGGCACTTATGTCATAGGTCCACATACATCAGTATGTATAAACCTAGGACATCGCTGGCTCTTTTATCTTTTTTCTTAAAAGGTGACTTAGTCATCTTATCAAGTAGACAGGATTCGCAGGTAGGTAATGATTCACAATCATCTATTTCAAAGATACGTTTCTTGATCAATCTGTCAATCCTATTCTTATTCACATGACCAAGCCTACAATGTCAAAGATAGAATTCACTGACATTATCTAATTTAAGATATTTACTAGTGGTATACATTACACTAACAGGCCGTGATATTATATATATGCTATATTTTAATTATCCATGTATAATTACAGTATCATTCATAATAATATCATAAAAATCATCCTTAATTATAAACTTAAAACCAAATTTAGACAAAAGACCTATGGAGATGACATTCATAAAAAAAGAGAGATAATAATGACAATCATCTAATATGATACTACTGAACTTGAAAATAAGCTACAAAGTTTTTAAGGCCAGAACTAGAACAAGACTTCCATCTCCAACATTAAGGAACCGCTCGCCTTCTCGAAACTTCCTACTTACCTGCAGTCCCTGCAATGAATTGCATATATTAATTAAACTTTTAGTATCCAATACCCAGGTAGTAGTATCACAAACAAAGAAATTACAAAGAGTTATCATATAAGTTTCTTGTGAAGCAACCGTTTGCTTCTTTCTCTTATTCTTAGATCTGTTTGGGTCAAGGGTGGCTATGTAAGCAGGATAATTTCTCTTCCAATGATTCAGCTTCTTACAGAAGAAGTATTCTGTCTGGCTCTTTTCAACATTTGATGTTTTGCTCTGCTTAGGATCGGCGACATGAGATTTCTGTATCTTTTTCTTCTTTTCTCTCTTAGAGGATCGATATCCTACAGATGAACCTCTTACTAAATTTACCAGCTCTTTCTGAAGCTGGTGGTCCTTCTCAAAAGTTTGCAATCATCCTAGCAAATCATAGTAGTTCACTGCAAGCTTCGTCATTCTGTAATGACTGAGAAAGGATAGATAAAATTTTAGTAGCGAATTGAGGATAGCATCCTTGCCTAATTGTTCATGCAATGAAAAATCAAGTTTGCTAAAGCATTCAATCTGCTCAATCATACACAATACATGATCGATGACTGCAGCTTCCTCTCGCATATGGACATTGAACACTGCGCAGGAGGTTTGGTGTCTCTCAGCATCCTCAGGGATATCGAAGGACTCATTCAACATTTGAATGATTTCTTCAGACTGCGCATCCTCAAATTTATGACTAAGTTCGTTATTCATAGCTACCCTTATCACACAATGCACAGTCGTGTGGTCATAAGCTACTTCACGTAAGTGTCTCTTACAGCACGAGGAGCGTTGGCAGCAGGTTCTTCAGGTGCCTCATCCGTAAGGACATATAAAATTCTCTCATGCTCCAAGGTGATCTTCAGCTTTCGATACCAGCTATCGAAGTTGGATCCGATGAGCTTGTCGCTGTCCAACAGCATATGGAGGAATAGTATGTTGGCCATAACTGAAAGAAAAAATATAAGCTTATTAGTATATCAATTACTTTTAATCTCAAAGACATGGACTTTAGTCTAAAGGTCCTTCCACTATTTTTATGAATTGGTCATCTCTACCTCTAACTCAAGGAATTACACTAATTTTTTAGTAGGTACTAGAATCCACACAAACTGCATTCAGGCTCAAGTGTGGCTCTACTAATCCTAGTGCATCCATGGGTAGGTTCATAACCAATTATTTCTTCAAATAATTTTTAGTAATTAAGCTTTACCCCAAGCATTCTTTCAGCAGGCATGTGGCATCTCCACTAAAAATTCTGGTTAGGTCCAACCATTAATATGATAATACTAAGTGCATTCAACAAATGGATGTCCAGGTCTGAGTGTGGCTCGATCAATCTGAGCATTGATCTGAAGGTACATCATGATGGTCATATGATGAATGATAATTCTAATACGTAATAGACACCAGGCGTGTGGCACCTTCAATGCCTATTTGGAATATTGGACTCATTATCATGCACCTTAATAGGAGGCTATGACCAAGTTATCTCATAACTCTATCATTTTATGGACCTAATAATTCAGAGGATTTGATTTCATTGATCTGAGAATAAAAGAAGAGGTTAACCTGCAAATTGTAAATTCTCTCACTGACTTCACCAAATCATCTAGGAGATTAGACACAAGCTGGTCTAGGGACACCTAAATCAATCACACTGATTAACTTTGATGGCATGGGTCTACACAAATCGACTAATGACCTAATCAAAATATAATCTATCATGTTAACCAGATCAGTAAGATCAGTGGGAGGAATGTACCCTTAACTCATCGTAGACGCATCTAGGTAAATAGCTTCCAATTAAAAATTACTTGATCGAATCTGTCAAACTTATCTTAGACACCAACTGGTTAATTAATTTTGATTTGATTTACTAGAAGATTCGGGCTCAACTACGGAGCCATGATCATGGTCCATTTATCAAAGTCAAAAATATGGACTTGATCAAACTTCAACTATTGAGATTAATCTAGAGAAATACTGACCTAATCTAATTCAATACTTGATTAAATTTAACCAATTTCTCTATTTGATCCATATATATTTTTAAACCTAGATCTAACCCATTAGAAGGACTTGATTCAATCTAACTCTTTGCCCATCGATTTATGTGATATCTTAATGATCTTCAATTCTCAAATCTAAATTATTCAAACTTCAAAATTAAGTATATGAAACATGTATTTCAGTCTATAGAACTATTCTATCAGGATTTTAGATAAAGTATATCATATATTTTAATTTATAAAAATATATTTTTATAATATATTTAACAATTAAACATGCATAGGTATGATCTACACTTCATACATACATCTCATGCATCTTGAATACTCATGCATACATCTTATGTAACATGCTATTCAGATTTAAAATAATTTTATATCTAAATTTTATCTTATTATAATAAATCATAAATTATTTTAGATCTAATCTAAACATATTTATAATCAAAATAAAAATCTGTTCACTTTTTTCTTCATGAAATCAGATCACAATGACACTCCTACACGTCATAAGTGAACCCATCGAATAGACAAAAGAGAGATTAATCTCTTCGATCTCTTATGATCGGATAATTTGATGATCTCATCAATCCGAGTACTAGACTACTAAGATCTAAAATCTAATTTTATATTAATTACATCAACATGCAATTATTGATAAAATAATTTATATCATGAACATGTCTTTGATTTTATCAATCATATTCTTCATCTAATCTAATTAGATTTGATACATCATATCAGATCTGAAACACATCTTATACTGATTATAAAATATTAATTTCAGATTTGATATCATATAAAAAATTAAGTAGATACAAATATGAATGCATAAGGAATAAATTTCTGATAAAATCTATTTTGGTATAGTACTAATTCTCGATAAAATTTAGATCTAAATATCCATGAAAATAGATTCAATTCAGATCTGAAATAAGTCTTACTTTATATTAAAAATAATAATATTAAAATTTTATTAAAATAAATTTTAAATCTCATTGTTATTTCATCAAAAATTTAGTAACAGCAAAAATCTATTATAATAATCTTATAATAATTTTAATCAACCATTGATTAGGATCATCTAATCTAATCAAAATCAGATAAAAAATTTTATATAAATAAATTTAAATTAGATTTAATATCTAACATAAAATTTTAATTATATATAATATATAATTAATTCAAAAAAATTTAGTTATATAGGCATGTATCAAAAGCCTACTCTGATACCAATTGAAGGGAAGGAAAACTATTTTTCTTCGGATAGCTTAGGTTGCATCAAAAAAAATTTTATTAATATGCATGAATAAGAATCAAATTTTTACGTGATTAGCAATAAAACCAGAGATCAAATCTTCAAAAATCTGAAAAAACTTTTATTGAGGTATGGAAGTGCAGACCCTCTACTTCACATACACGTTAGACAATGTAGGAAAGCGAAATGAACTTTGATCGAATCACCTTCGTAATCAAACCAAACGAGAGAGGAGAGATGCTAGCATGACACCTCACACCAGCAAGGAGGACACCCAAGATAGATCCTACGACAAGGAGAAAGGGGGTGGCTACTAGGAAGACACCAAGGGAGGAAGGAAGGACTTCTCTTTTTTCATGCCTCTCTCTTTCTCTCTTCTCTCAATCTGATTTGTTTCTTATGCATCCATAGATAGAGATTCTCTCTATTTATAAATGAATCTCATGACCCAATAAGCATAGAACTCCTAATTCAAACATGCTTTGAATCAATCCAATACTCATGAAAGGACTTCTACATGAGATGGAATTGAAACCACACAAGATGCCCATAATGCACCAATTCCCACACCCATAGGGGATGCTCACAACCAGCACATCCCAAGTGCTGGTCAGCTCAAGTGAGAAAAAAATCTCAGTGCAAGTAAGATTCCGAATATCTCATCCAAAATGGATCCGATTCGAATCCAATTCAAAGCTGGTTCGAAATAATTTCGAAAGGCTGTCAATCCTAAATTTTTTAAAATTTTTATACCAAATCTAACATAAAATTTGAAACCTAATTAAGTTAAATTAATTTAAATCTAATCTAAAATTAATTAACACTTAAATTCAATCTCTCATATACTCCATAGATCATTGATAAAAAACTATTCATCTCCAGGATCGAACCTGCACCTCATGTGTAGTGCTAGTTAGACATAGTCAACTCTTCAATCCCATTTGACTCATAACTTAATTTTCAATCAAGCTAGCTTACATGTTCAATCAAGTCAAATATTTTTAAATTAGACACATAAACATAGATCAATACTTTTCTACGGTGTCTGACTTGTGTGTGTAACTCCATAGGTTCAAACACTAAGTCGGTAGTACAGGAATCAATTTTTATACTAATCGAGATACCATCTAACAATAATTTTTGATATCCAGATAGGTTGAATTATCGTAAAAAAATATTTCAAAATTCATGCATATGGTTACTACATAATTCATCCTTTTGATCCTGAATGCTTTAGAATGGTCTCAGATTAACTGTTAATCGAGATTGCTTCATCCACATTATATTTCAACTTTTTCAATTCATCTCATAAATTATCCTAACCAAAGCTTTATTAAATTAAAATACAATGATACATCAACTCTAATAATCCAGAGGGAACAATCTCATTTTGATCCACACACAGACTTCGCAAGTATTTGACTGTACCCAATAACCTTTCGTCATTATGGTGATCTCAGATCTGAAGGATACTTATATCCATATGCTTCACGAGCAACTCTTGACAATAGAATACTCAACAGAGTCACTTGTTCAGTGACGATGCACTCTTACATCTCACCTGTATGTCATACCAGTATCACCACACTCCTTGGTTAAGAGAATAACCAATCCATATGGCATACAATAACTTTCACATGATAAACATCATCATCCTGTAATGACGTATCATTTGGTCGTGAATATATTTAAGAACTATATGATAAATTCTCTCTTTATCGTACACTGACATAGTTTTAAAGACTTCATCACAACACAAGAGTTCAAAGAAGATATAATTTTATGATGAAAAATATCAAAATAACTCTTATTCATTAATCAATAATTCATATACAAAGATTAATTCAATCGTCACATGATTGATTTTAGAATGCAATTCTCAATAGTTCTCTATGTGGTTCTCCTAACATACGCTCTCCGACCATAATTGAGGATTGAAATGCATTCTTCATATGGGTCTCCATTGTGCGCTCCTCAACCATGGTTGAGGAGTGGAATGCACCTCTGTATGAACCTCCAAGCCTCCATTCAATCTCCAATACGCGCTCCTTGGTTATGGCCAAGGACCGAACACCCAAAGTTTGACCTCTCACCTATTAAACTATGACAATTGTTTCACTCAGAGACTATTTTCCACTCCTCACTGCAGAGAAGATGACCTAAAGGCGACAGCCTCCGCAGCATTTTGTATAGGTCGAACACTGAATCCTACTACAATAAAGCAGCCGACCTACATATCTTCGACACAATGATGAACAAAAAGACTAATTTCATTAAAGAGATTTTTATAAAGTTCGGCCAGTACCATACAAAATACCTCAGCAAATGCTGAGGTCTACAAAATTGACCAACCTATGCCCGGACAGGCTCAGGCTGAGATACAAAAGACTTAAGCCCCTTTAAGAGCATGGGACTCCCCAACCTTTGCATGGTCGGAGAGGACGATGATGGCTGGTGCCGGAGTTGGCGTCACTTCCTCAATCACCGAATCCTCATGAGTCGGGTTGAAGAGATCCTTGATTTGTATCCCATCATCTCTGACCTCACCGACCTCCTCCTCTTCACCATCTGACTTTAGAAGATCGAGGTTGAGATCAAAAAAGTAATTTCGAACCTTCTCCTTGAAATCCTCGACCCCCTGCAATATACGAGAGCGAGCCAAACTCCACCTTAATATCCCAAAATGTGGTCGAAGAGTGGAAGGCTTCGATCGCAATGACTTTGGAGGCCTCTAGCTTCTCTTCATGCTTCTTCTTCTTGACTAATAGCTGAGCTTCAGCATCGGCTTGAGACTTAGAAAGTTTGGACTCCAGTCGCTTCACCTCTTCCTTCAGCTACTTGTTCTTCTCCTCGGCCTTTAGCTTGTGCAGCTGGTCATTGTCCGCTCTCTGAATGGCCTGAGCGGCCTTTTCCTTAGCCTCCCTCAAAATTCATCGAGCTTCACAGACTATCTCTGAAAAATGGTCAAAGTGGTGGATGAGCTACAAAAAAATAAAGAGAAGAGAGAATAGGTCAGCACAAAGTAGTTAAGAAGAAAAGATTGCAAAGAGCCGAGGAAGGTCGATAGATCATCACTTATCCAAAGAAGGGAGTCCCATGAATCCTAAATTTGGAACACCCTACCTTCAGTGTTAAAGGCTTCAACATCAGCTGGTAGGAGGGCCAACCTAAGAAGAGATCGGGCGAGCCGATAATCATCAATGGCCTTCCTAGTGTCTGGGACCTCGACATTCAGAAGAACCTCCACTGGGGGGAATGCTTCAGCCAATAGGTCGGTTGGGCAAGAAGACATGCGCACTGAAATTTGGGGGGTCCCCAAACTCCATTATGATGAGGATAAAGAAGGCCGGGAGGCAGGTTCTCCCGGCACGACGGAGCACAGGGGCTACACAACTTTTGCCGATGTTGACTCTTTCCTCAAGGGAGTGCTGCTTGGCCCCGAGGAACCTCCAACCACAGGTTAGGTGAGCACGACCTTGGTTCGGCCATATTTTGGAGCAAGGGCCGCACCTGCCTTCCTTTTCTTCACAGCCGGACGAACAGTCTCCAAATCCTCAAGATTCATTACTGCATAGAAGATGAGGTTAGTCAAAAAGAAAAGAAGTGCCAAACCAAAGAAGATGCATAAAAAAGAAGATAATTATATTTAGGGTCGGCCGAACTCAACCTGACCTTGAATAAATTCTCCTCAGCAAGGAGCTTGGTAAACGAAGGGGGAGTATGAGCGAAGATCTACTCCAATATCTTTTCCTTGGCATCTGACAATGTTGGAGCTTTAATCGCTGACCTATGAGGTCAATCTCATGACGTGTTGAAGTTTCAGAGTTGCTCGATCGAGACAAAAAAAGAAATAATCCTTCCAGTTATGCACCAAGGAAAGAGCACCTCGGACAAAACGATGCCCCTTCCGAGGAGAGGTGCACCACCATCCAACCTTTATAGGATGCTTCTTCAATATGAAACAAGTTCAAAAGAGACAGGAGGTCGGCTCGATCTCGAGAAGAAGGTAGTGGATAAAGAAACCTAAGATCTGACGCTATGAGTTCGACGCAATGCTGCAGAAGCTTATTCTATATAAATTAAAAAATTCTATGATGAAAAAAATGGAAGGATAGTTGAAGACCAGCCTTCAGTGATTCTCCATAAAGATCTACTCGATCTAGATGAGGAAGAGCTATCCATTCTCCAAGAATGGAGACTTGGGATTTCAACCTAATAATCTCCAGATCCTCGGGGGTGAGGATGGAGTTCACCCTAAATGGATCAAAGTCTAAAACTTTGGGCTTACGCAAAGAACAAGCAATATTAGACTCAAGATCTACATCCCTAATGTCGTCACCTGAGCTCCAAGTGGAGGGGGACGAACTAGACTCAAACATAGTTGAAAAATAAGAAATTGACCTAAAGATGAGGTAGCTAAGCAATCAAGGAACGATGAACGACTCTAGCTCGATTTTAATCGAGCAACTGGATAGAATCTCCAAGTGCCAAAGCTCCCCCCTACAACAGCAAAAATAGTAAAGCAGAAGTTCTTGTAACCCTATTTATAGAGGGCCAGGATTTCGATCTACTGTCGATTCACCTCCTCCAGCTAATGTTCGATAAATGGTAGCCTCTGATTGGTCGAGGCATGGCTCCCATGGATCCAAAGAATCAACGACCC